>NW_022872717.1:553254-714178 GCF_011750605.1 Drosophila busckii | reverse complement strand
AATAAATATTAAATTTAAAGTTTCTCATTCAATATTATTAGCCAGACTATAATTCCAAATCAATATTTAATATAGGGCAGAAACATAAACTTAGCTGATTTATTGAGCATATGCCATTTGTTTAATTTAATTATAGTTAGAAACGCAAACCTTTTTCATAAGCACATTGTAACATTTAAGTTGGCCTAAGAGTGGATTAAATAATTTAAAAAAAAAGTAATATTTTCGCGATCAGCCGCTTTAATAATATAGTGCTTTTTCCTTTAATAAAAAAAACCTGCTAGACGCGGCAGACCTACAGTATTCATTTTAAGGTATAACGTTATTGTACAAAATGAAATCCGCCAGGCTTCCACCTGCATTTGGGCCTTCATTGGTATCATTTGCCCCTTCTTTGCTCGCGGTCCAATTAAAGGCGTGACAAAGTGCTGCTTTATGTTGACCGCTGTAACCTGCTGGCTATTTTGGCTGTGTTGTTACATGACGTACAGGAACCTACTGATCGGACCCAAACTATCAATTACCGAAAAATTGATTATAGTCCGAGAATGGGGCAACGAAATTAAGGATACTATGGATGTTGTAGCATAAAATGTCAAAGCTATACGTTTTCTTTATATATATTTTGTTAATACATCTGTCATTATATTGATTTGTGCCCCTATTATTCTTGTTTCAAACTAATTCAGTTAACGCTTATGAATAAGCGAATAAATAATTCCCATGTTTGTACTAAAAAAAAAAACAAGATCGTTTCGAAAAGTGCAAAATAACTGGGCTAAGTGTCAGTCAACTGGGCAGTCACCCACAATGTGGACAGCTAATATACATACATGCATAAATACATGTACATATACATATACAAACATATATGTACATGTTTGCACTTTTCAACAAATACGCAAGGCATCCATATATGTATATGTATGAAGATAATCTATATGTACATGTATTGTAATGTACAGTGAAGTAGCCAATTAAACAAGTTTATATGTATATCATATTGAAGTTGCTTACCGGATCCACAAAATCCATGTTTAAATTATAGCATAGTTTTTGTATTCTGGACGTTATTTTATCAAAGTGAACTTCTTCTTGCCTGCCATCTAAAAGAATTTAGTTAAACGAATGTTATTGAATGAAAATTAGACATTACTTACAAGTACATACAATAGATACTAATATATAATAAAATTATTCGTAATTTAGTGCATTCAGATTTGTATGTACATATATATGGAATATATTAAGAAGCTTAAATCTGCACACAGTTTACCTCGTTTGATGACATATAGCTTGGTAGATTTTAGCGACTTCGACTTATTCATTTTATCTGCAATAGATTTTAAAGCGTGTGAACCTTAAGTATTCCGCCAATTTCACAATTTATGGCGCCAAAATAATAATGCTGTACTGTTTTAGTGATGTGGCAAATCGACTATCGATAAATTTCCCGATTTATTTTTATGTACTACCAATCGATGTTAGTCGAGTTATGCATCCTTGGCAATTTTTGCACAGCAATTAATTATATTAGGAGTGCCAGGGACACCTCGAGTGATTTTTTGAAATCTTTATAACAAAACCGTAGGTGTCATAAAATTTACAAAATTTTGCTACCATTCATACAAAAATACGTCGTTATCTTCTTATTTTAAAAATGTTTTCAAAGATTATTCCGTGTTTTATTTTAACATTTAATTATGAATGTAAATTTGAATGTAAAAAATTTAAATATGTTGGCGGCCACAAGCAATTAAGTTGCAAGACAGTGCTATTACCGCATGAATTGATTTAACTTTGTTTTTTCGGTTGTGTATAGCAAATTTGAATTATTTGAACATTGAAATGAAAAATAAAAAATACAAATTACTCATGTTGATAGATAAAATAGAAGCTCTGCGTTTTTTGATATATAAGCAGCTTGTAAAAAATTAAATTAAGCTAATGTTACTTAAAGGGCATATGAAATACTGCGTCTGTTGAGAACAAGAAGCGTTCAAATTTAAAGCAATGTAAAGCAATGCGTGTTCTTATCACGCATTATCACGCATGCATATACGCATATACGCATGTGTGTTTCGTTGATCTCGTGCTTTGTGTGCACGAGCGTCTTGCAGACCAAGTAATGCTGTTCTCTGATTATCCGTAGCGGTAGAACTAAGAGTGAGATAAAAACAGAGCAAATGATATGTTTTCCTCTTGGACTTTTGCTATTTTCTGTGAATTGAAATAATTAAATTAAATAATAATATTTTATTCAGACACATTAATTTGAATACTGTGACTGAATAGCATATTCAAAAATTTTGATTTCTTGTTCAATAATTCATTAATTTACACACAATGTGGATTTAATGCACTAAATTGAAATTAAGAAATAAAAGTTCATTCCTTAAAATAGGAATAACGAAACAAAATAAATGCATTTTTAAAATCAAATTATCATATGCATGGAATTCAATTGTTAAAATCGAACTAAGTAGACTATCGTGCTTAAGTGTTTTACTATGCAACAAATTGAACTTCGATACTTCAGATTTTTTCTCAAAAATATCGATAGTATCGAATTTACCCGAAGTTTTATGTTATGTTAATATCGAGCTCGTCAATGATTTCACAATGTAACATCGATACTATGATGAACATTGTGTCAAAATTGCGATGCTTCGATTTATGTCCAATGGTTTTTGAAATCTTCCTAATTTATTAAAACAAACGTATTTCTTATTATAGTAAACTTTTATTTCGTAATAACTGAACAAAATAGTTTTATTTTAGTTTTATATATTTATTAACATAATAAAATTATCGTATGCGTAACAAAATGTGCTACCTAATGCCCAGTTAAGTGTCAATGTATTTTCTTAGGTGCTGCTTTGGTCTGTCTGTCTCTGTTTATTTTATTTAACAACTAGTTCTTTTTTTGGTGCTGTTACTTGCAGTCTTCATTATTTTGTAGTTTTCAGTGAAATTAAACCGATCTTTTGTATCATACCGTTACACTGCTCAACCACGATATCAACAAAAACATTGAAATTTATCGGGAAATATCATAAAACATTGATGTGCGTCGTATCGATCTGCATAAGCACTCTTACGGTACGAGTTAAGTAGAGCTGCAAAACCATCGATAGGGGGAACATCGATGTTTTCAACTTCGATGTTTTAAAACCTCGATACATCGCTGAAACATCGAAAAAAATAGTAAACACTTTCAATCTGAAATTAAAGCTTTTTTTCAACAATAAAAAATATATAACAAAAAAGTTTACATTTTAGATCGATTCAAAATTTGTCGAAATACCTATGTAAAAAATTAATAAATTCAGTTGACATAATCACACACTTTGACATTTTTGTAAAACAAAAAAAATGGAAAAGGGTATTATCACTAAGCATGTATGCTAAGTGGTATTATGAAGTTGTTCAAATGTATGTATGTAACAGATGGGAGGCGTTGCAGACCCCACAAAGTATATACATATATTCGTGAACAGCAAGACAAACTGAGTCGATGTAGCCATCTGTATGAGTTCGTGTTTCTCAGCAACTATAAGAGTTAGAGCAGCCAAACTTGGTATGTAATACATACATATGTACATACTATGTATGTAAGTTATTTAAGTTCCTTGCGGATCCGTTGATGCGTGGCTATGTCCAATAGCCGATACGATTAGTTATTTAAGTTCCTTGCGGATCCGTTGATGTGTGGCTATGTCCAATAGCCGATACGATTAGTTATTTAAGTTCCTTGCGGATCCGTTGATGTGTGGCTATGTCCAATAGCCGATACGATTCGTTGTGGCTGAAGATCAGGATGGGGGTATGACTGTACCCCTTATTGACGGTTGTGCTCAATCAATAATAAAAATTATATTGTTTTCCGGCAAATTGCCGGAGTTACATTTATTGATGCGTCTTACGTTTTCAGCGCTTATGCAGAAACTAAAATTTACAAAAATGAATATTCAAAACTAAAGCTAAGAATTGCCAGTGGAAAAGTACTGGACTGCAACTCCTCCTACAAATCCGTAGTTGCTGGCTCAGCACAACGTCGCGCAGCCAAGAATTGTGAAACCCAATACTTATGCGCGCGGGTTGCTACATAAGTTGCTGGCCCGAGAATGCGAGGGCTGTACGTTCGATGCCTGGGAGTGTTGCTTGTTAACTACTCCCCCATTAAGTCCGTGGCCGACCTCGGTGACGTTGAGTTGGGCGATGGCTCTTTCTAGATTCAAAGAGGCACGTCTTCTGTTGTAGCGTTGGCAAGCGATGATGAATGCGCAGAGGACGGTGCTGAATCCAACTCCGATTAAGAACCATATTTTTGGGGAACCTCCTGCATCGACTTCATCTCTGAGTTGGCGAATGAATTTTATATTCTGCGCGCTCATCCGATGTATTGATGAGAGACTTAAGATCTGATCGTGCCCGGTGATGTTGAGAAGTGGGGAATTGGCGATACTTTGAATTTTACCCACGACGGCGTTGTGGTTAAAATACCTTGTATTATTGATTATTGCCACACGTTCAAACGTGATGAGGTGTGTTACTTTCTCGTGTTGTCTTCTTGCAGAAGGTGGCGTAACTGGTGAGCTCGCAATTACTAACTGTGAAGATTCCATCGTCACACTCCGCAAGTATGTCGTCTTGGATTGTGTAGTACAGTATGGTTATGGGATACTGGGAGGATTAATGTTTTCTTACATGTTTGCTTAATTCTAGGGTACTCGATTAGTATATGAATCTCCTCTTCTGATTGTAATATCTTGATTTGCGAAACCTCCATTAAATTTACTACGGGAACTTCTGTGAGTTGATTATCAAATATTGACTTCAACTCATTGGTGTCGAAAATTGTGGGATTTATTATGTTTGACTTTGCAAGAGTAATTGTTAATATTAAGTTCTGGATTTCTGTGATTAGCATCCTATTCCGAGTCATGAGTGTCTCAAATAGATGTGGGGTGTCAACAAGGTCCCCCTTCTTTGCTTTTATTATACTATTTACGGTGTCTGTGAGTTTGTTGATCTGATTTTGAATTTCTGTGTTGACGAGTACCTGTCTATTATTTGAATCTATTAACTGATTCTCTGACATTCTAATTTTTTCAAAGTCTGAAGCGTCCGGAGTTCCCGCTACAACTTTTAATGCAGTGCCTAGAAAATCTAGACTCCTGGCAATCCTGTGGTGAACTGCTAAAGTGGACAAAAGTGTTTCTATATGTTCTGCATCTATGTCTAACAGTTTTCGCATATGCGAGTGGGGGAAAAACTCAGACAATTTTTTAGTTTCTTCTATTATCTTGTAAAAATTACTTATACTACTCGAGTGTCTTACATAGCTGCGTTGCTCCCACGCTAGGATACTACCATTGATGACGGGGATTTATCGCGCGTTGGAGAAGTCGGTAATCCGAGCTTGCGTTGTTATCAATAGGGTCAACAAGGTAAGGACTATCATGGTGGATCTGCAAGATAGATACTTATTAGGTTTATCGATTGTTACTCAATGATAATTACCTAAGGTTGTCTTTATGGACCACCCTCCCTCTAATAAGCACCGTTGTTCCTAGATCGGCTTGTATCCTTTCTTCGGAACATAAAGGTGATAGTTTGTTACCTAGTCTCTTATTGTTCTTAACATAGACTGTTTCGCCCACATCAAAAACCCTATTTTGTCTGTCCGGGTTGCACCTGCGGAGCTGGTCTTGTTGCGCTTTCACTATTTTATTTCTGATATTTTGGCACGCTTCTTTCGGGGATGAGTGGATTATATCTAGTGGCCTCTGCCCTGTTACGGAATGCACGCTCCTATTATATTCGATAACGGCCCTAAGGATTGCTTGTGTTGTGTCGCAGATCTTTTTATCGATCTTAAGACATCAGGCAATCTCAATTAGCGTGCTATGGAACCGTTCCACTTGTCCGTTGGAACAGCTATGAAGCGGAGGCGCGTTGACCAAGTCAATGTCGAATTGGTTTTTCAGTAGCGAGGTGATCGTTTCTGAGTTGAAAGACGCTTCATTGTCACAATAAATTATTTTTGTATTCGGGAATAAGTTGACTGCTTGCAGTACGGGTACAACTATGTCTGATATTGATCTGGACACTATCGGTTGCACAACAGCAAATTTTGAAAATTTGTCAACGCATGTTAAGAATAGTTTTTTATCGGTCGAGAATATATCGATATGAAGTATCTCGCCCGCGTGGGTTGGGGTAGGTGTTTAACCCAGCTCTTGCTTCCTTGGGTGTCTATCGTATTTTCCTATTCTACATACTTTGCAGTTAATTACAACTTCATTGGCAATTTTGGTCATTTTTGGAAAGTAGTAATCCCGCTTAACCTGAGTCACGTTTTCCGGAGCTGATCTATGAGCTCGATTGTGCTCGGTGCTTAAGATTTCTACTTGCTCATCTTTGTTGGTTATGTCTGTTACGATTGTTTTGCAATGTCGAAATTTGGTTCGTGGAAATAGCGTGCTTAACTGATGTTGCACGGCGGCCAACGTTGGTAGGTCGCAATGAATTGCGTTAACTACCTCTGGATTGACAGCATTTTTCAAAATTTCGGTTAAATGGGATTTGTCCGTGAAGTAGCTGCAAAACATCGATGGTGATTTCGATATTATCGATGTTTTCAAATTTTTCCGATACATCGATGTTTTGTTTTCAACATCGATGTTTCGGTGCAGTGTGACTGAAAGTGTCTGCATCATTTTCTACATCTGCTGCTGCCACATCTTTAGCTCCCGCGTCCTCGTCTGCTTCTGTACGTGCTGCCGCTGATGATGATATATCATGCGATTCAGATTACAAACCTATTGGCAAACGCAAGAAGAGCGCATCAAACATATAAATTACATACAAACAAAACATCATAATTTTAGGCCAAATAGCGCGCGCGAATTTTTTTTTAAATTTTACTCCATCACTTTGAATCACTCTTTGCATTCAGGAAGTTTGGAAAAATGGACAAATTTTGAATCGATCTAAAATGTAAACTTTTTTGTTATATATTTTTTATTGTTGAAAAAAAGCTTTAATTTCTGATTGAAAGTGTTTACTATTTTTTTCGATGTTTCAGCGATGTATCGAGGTTTTAAAACATCGAAGTTGAAAACATTGCAGCTCTACCGTGAAGTGTATTATGTGACGCATTTTGCTGCCAAACATAATGATTTTTTTTGTGGAGCGCATAGCGCTCTTCTTCTAGGACTATTTGGTTTTTAAACCCATTTATAGGTTGATCGATTGTTTGAATTGAATGAAGGTTAGTGACTCTTCACTATGAATGGTAGCCACATCGGATTGGGGCTCATTATGTAAAGTGTTTATGTTTTGACGCGACAATGCGTCGACTACGTGATTGTCTTTCCCTGGTTTATAGAATATTTTCGCATTATGCTCTTCTATAAACGCTTTCCATCTCTTAATTTTTGCGTTGGTGTTTTTTTCTGATACCGCAAAGGTAAGTGGTTGATGGTCCGTGTAGATGCGGAGCTCTCTGGTACCATACAGATAATTCTGCAATTTACCGAGTGCCCACACGATTGCTAACAGTTCTCTTTCATTGGTGGCGTAATGAGTCTCACATTGTTTTAATGTGCGAGAGATCATTGTGATTGGCCTACCTTCTTGGGACAATACCGCACCAATGCCATTTGCAGAGGCGTCGGTGGTCAAATCAAATGGTTTTTTGAAGTCAGGATACATTAGTATGACATCTTCCGATGCCAAAATGTTCCTTAGTCGTTCGAACGCATCGCGTTGCGTGTCGTCAAACTCGACTGGGATCTTCCTTGACATGTGCTTACTGACAGAGCCATTCTCACCTTTTAGTATGTTGGTCAATGGTCTGGCTATTGAGGCGAAATCTTTAACGAATACTCTGTAATAGCTAGCCAAGCCTAAAAATTACCTAAGCGCATATAGGTTCGTCGGTTCGACGTACTCTTGAATCGCCTTGACCTTCTCAGGGTCTGTTTTGGCACCGTTGCTAGTTACAATGAAGCCGAGGTATTCAACGCTGTTTTTGAAAAACTGAGTTTTTTCTTTTGCTACCCTCATGTTGGCCTCAAGCAAGCGTTGCAGTATCATGTCAATATGCTTAATGTGGTCGTGTTCATTTTCTGAAAATATTATTACGTCATCAACGTAGACGTAACAACATTTCCCTATTTGTTCCCTTAAAACATCATCGATTGCTCTTTGGAAAATGCTTCCAGCATTCTTCAATCCAAACGGCAATCGGCAAAATTCATACTTTCCACCATTCACAGAGAACGATGTTTTTTCTCGATCATTTTCCGCAAGGTATATCTGATGCTACCCGGACTTTAGATCTAGAGTTGTGAAAAATTTTGCCTTACCCAGATTCGCTAGAATCATTGGGATATTAGGCATCGGGTAGCGGTCAGCAACAGTTCGCTCGTTTAACTTCCTAAAGTCAATTACGAGTCGTTTATTTCTGTTGCCTTCGGCATCGAAACCTTTCTTGTCGACAACCCAGGCTGGGCTGTTGTAAGCTGATTTCGACGGTCTGATGATACCGCCTTCCAGTAGTTGTGAGATTTCGTTGTTTACAAAATCCGACACACCATTTGGATATGGGTAGAGCTTAGAATATACCGGTTCATTATCCACGGTACGAATTGTGGCAATGACTGACGTATTGAACGGCAACGCCTCGTTAGAGGTCGAAAATGCCTTCGTTCTTTTTACAATCATTCGCCTAAACTCCTCTTTTACATTTTCTGGTACTATAATGTCACTAACTTTCGTGAAATTTACATTTTCACATAAGTGAAAGTTTAGTGGCTCATTTCTGTTTCCATAGCTTAAGCACTTATTTTTCAAATCTAGTGTGGCCCCTGATTGCGTTAGCAAATCGAAACCAATGATGGCATCAAACACGTTGAGGCTATTTAAAATGAAAAATGTGGCGTTTTGTTCAAGAATCCTTATTAATGGAGTGAATGGAGTGGCGACTGCAGTTATGTTGTTTAAGCCCTTTATGGGTTTCACATAACTTTTTGCCGCACCCGTGTCTATGAGAATTTTCAGTTTTCTGTTAGCCAACTGTCGTTCGATGAACGGCAGTTGGGAGCATCCCCTAAAAAATTGAGTAAATCGTTCATGTCAATCACCTCGACATCGCTTTCGATTCCAGCGGCAACTGTTTCAGCTGTAGCAGTGTATTGTTGCTCACTGTTGGCTTTTTGCTGTGTTATATTATCGACTCGTTGGCGCCTTTGTCCTGACACCCGTTCTGACGAGTTGAGTCTTTTCTGTGTTGCGTTGACGTTTGCAGCACTTTGGGCTTTTCCCCAGTTGGTTGGTTGCCTAAAGTGCGACACGGATGGATCAATATCCATGGGCTGAGGCTGAAACGCTTGGTCGTCTCTGGTATTTATGTTTTGGGCCTGATTGTGTGCTTGTGTGCCCTACATAATGGGGGTTTTTCTCCTGGCCTTTATTAGGCTTTATTTGTTGACGATTTCCCTGTTTATTATTTTCGTTGTGGTGGCTCCTGTCTGCGATTGTCTTTGCGTAAGAGGCAGCGAACATGCTTCTTTCTAGGCTATTCTCGGATTCGCGAGCCAAGGCTAATGCCGATGGCAGATCTTTTGGTTGAGCCGGCAACACAAACGCTCTCACAGATTTCCTGAGACCTGATATGAAAGCGTGAAGGGCATCGTTTCTGACTTCGTTGTTAAGGATCGAAGCAGCTTGCTCATCGTGTGTCATTACAATCTTATTAGTAACTAACGTGAGCTTCCTTTCCACTTCATCGTAGTACTCCATAAGACTCAGACTTCCCTGACTAACCATCTCTAGCGACTGTCTTAATACGCGTAGAGACGTTTTGTCTGCGTATGTAACGTCAAGTCGTGCGATTATCGCATCAATGTTCAACACAGTACTGTGGGACGTCAGAATTGACCTGGCCGCCCCGCATACTTTGTTGCGTAAAATCGCAACGGCCTCATAATGGGCCTGGCTACCCTTGTAGGGTCTGAAAATCTCGTATGCATCCAAGCACTAAGCATACAACACATAGAGGCGTCAAATCGACTAAAAATGTGTTGCAAAAATTTTTGGACGATTGAGCCCCAGGCATACTTCGTGAAGTTTCGTGTTGAAGTCGCGAACCGAAGACTCATTGCCGAAATCGAGCCAGTGTTGCACACATCATTGCCTAAGAGGCTTTCAACGCATGAGGGTGGCTACGCTGCGCAGCGCGCTGATATTCTTTCTATGTATGCGTGCAGCCCTTAGAGCATGTGTGTGAAGCAACAGCGGCCAGCGCACTCATAACCGATCGTGAGTGCGAGTGGCCAGTTCCAATAAGAACACATTTTTATGTATGCGTCCCTATGTGTGTGTGCTTCTGTTTGCAAGCCCAAGCACTTCAAAAATTCAATTTTTATATTTTCTGCCGCTGACCGCTTCTAGGGTATGTAGGGTATATTGAATTTTTCCAAGTTCAGCAACAGGTCAGCGCAATATTTTATTACTTGAGCAGGTCAAATTAAATATATTGAAATATATTTTAAGGGAAGGATGACAGTTTTTAATTTGGAGTGAAAATGTATTTTATGATAATTAAATAATTATTATTTAATTATTTCTTTGCTATAAAAAAAATATATATAATAAAGCATTGGAAGCATTCTGTTTGAACAATAAAATATATTTCAATATATTAATTTTGACTTGCTGCATTTTGGAAAAGTTCAATATACCCAATATACTGAAAATGTAAGAATTCAATATTTGGGCATTGGGCTTGCGAACAGAAGCACTGACATATGCACGCACACAAGCAAATGGGACCTGATGCAACCGGCCACTCGCACTCATAAGCATTCACATATGCACGCTGGGACTTGATGCAACCGGCCACTCGCACTCACGCTTGCTTATGAGTGCGCTGTTGTTCACACACATGTTCTTAGACATGCACGCATACACACAAAGAATATCAGCGCACTTGGTTTTGCGAACATTCGTGAGTGCGAGTGGCCGGTTGCATCAGGTCCCATTTGCATATGTCAGTACTTATGAGTGCGAATGAACAGTTGCATCAGGCCCCATGCATGTGTGCGTGCATATGTGAGTGCTTCTGTTCTTATATTTTCAGACGCCGAGCGTTTGTTTGCCTATTTTGTGTTTCCCGCCGGCAAATTGAATTTGAATTTGGCGCGCACTTGCACTGTTAGACATTCATGCGTGCTGGCCGCTTGTAGGGTATATTGGGTATATTGAACTTTTTCCCAAATGCAGCAGGTCAAAATAAATATATTGAAATATATTTTATTGTTCTAGCAGAATGCTTCCAATGCTTTATTATATATATGTTATTACCTAGGAAAGAAATATTTAAATAATTAATTATAATAAAATAATGTTTGCAACGAGTATACATTAACAAGCACATGCGCTTCACTTGTTTTTTATTAAAAAGTGTCATCCTTCCCTTAAAATTTCAATATATTTAATTTGACCTGCTCAAGTAATAAAATATTGCGCTGACCTGTTGCTGAACTTGGAAAAATTCAATATACCCTACATACCCTAGAAGCGGTCAGCGGCAGAAAATATAAAAATTGAATTTTTGAAGTGCTTGGGCTTGCAAACAGAAGCACACACATATGGACGCATACATAAAAATGTGTTCTTATTGCAACTGGCCACTCGCACTCACGATCGGTTATGAGTGCGCTGGCCGCTGTTGCTTCACACACACATGCTCTAAGGGCTGCACGCATACATAGAAAGAATATCAGCGCGCTGCGCAGCGTAGCAACCCTCATGCGTTGAAAGCCTCTTAGGCAATGATGTGTGCAACACTGGCTCGATTTCGGCAATGAGTCTTCGGTTCGCGACTTCAACACGAAACTTCACGAAGTATGCCTGGGGCTCAATCGTCCAAAAATTTTATGCAACACATTTTTAGTCGATTTGACGCCTCTATGTGTTGTGTGCTTAGTGATCCAAGGCAGCTTGCCTCCAAGACACATAATCGACCTGTACCCCTTCAAAGGTTGGTACAGACTTCACAATGTCAAATCGCAATTCGCACTTGACATTGGGGTCTACTGTTACTTTTTCGTAAACTTCAATATTTGGTGTCGCAATCTGCAGTGCATCAACTTGTGTTCTGATTGCAGCCAACTCTTCAGAAAATTGCTGCCTTAAGCGCGTTTCTTGTTCAGCGAGCGCAGTACTAACAGCGTGACTCACTAATGCCTGTAACTGTTCTGGATTCATCTCTATATCGTTGCTGACTATCTGCTGCGGGCAAAAGCCTAACTCCTCACTGTCGTCACTGTCAAATTCTACTTTGATTTTTCTATATGCCCAACTCATGGGCCTACCGACGCGAAGGGGCTTGTCACTCCTACAAATCCGTAGTTGCTGGCTCAGCACAACGTCGCGCAGCCAAGAATTGTGAAACCCAATACTTATGCGCGCGGGTTGCTACATAAGTTGCTGGCCCGAGAATGCGAGGGCTGTACGTTCGATGCCTGGGAGTGTTGCTTGTTAACTTGTATGTGCTATATCCAGGAAGAATCGCTTTTATTTAATTTCTTTTATTTCTTTCCCCCTTCCCAAATAACATAAATGCTTTACTCCCACAAAAGAATTTCGAAAAAATAAATCACACATAAGCGTTATCATGTTTTTGACCGATACCGTAAATTTCAGAACGATCGGATGAATTACTTAGGAATTATTTGCATTTAAACTTTTAATACATTTATTTAATACATATATGCATAGCGTCACTGGCGACGCAGTCGGCGTCGCTGCTCACGCTACAGCCATAACGATCTGTCATCTGAGATTTCAATATTTTTGTTAAGTCGTCTAAGTTTATTTATGCAATTGCGGTCACCATTTTAAAGGTAATTTACAATAGGTTGTTATACATTATAAACATTATATATAAATGAGTCCAGCTTAGTCAGTGACGGTTTATCTACAGCCAATTATTAAAATATAGTGCAACAATTATAGGAAGTTCAAAAAATCTACGAATATGTATAAGCTTGGTATAGTTTCTATATTTTATTTATAAAAGGCTTGAATGTAAATGAGAATATATATACACATTTCCTTAAAACATTGAATGGCTTTTAATAGTAATTATTTATTAACTCAAACGAACTAATGCAATAACTTTAACTGCTATAAGACGGATAAAAATTGAATTTCGAGAAGAAGGCCTGAAGCTCGCGCAGTGAGAGGAGTAGTGGACGAAGCTAACTAGTAACTTATAATTTAATCACAATTCAATATTTTCATGAACTTTTCCCATATTCACAGTTTGATCGTTTTTGTAATCTTATTACCTTTTGTAAAACTAGAAGCCTTTACATATATTGATACTTTCGATTTATGAGCTTTTCAAGGCTTCCAAGTTTTAGTTATGATTTAAACATATTTAATTATCAAAATTCATTAACAATTTTAAGCAAATTTATGGTTCTCATTCCATGATATGTAATTATGTGTATATATACAACAAGTCGGCTGTTTCCAAGCCAGTATTCGTAACTGGTGTCCCACAAGGTAGTCATCTTGGTCCTTTGCTCTTTAACCTATTTTTTTTTTTTTATTAACGATCTTCCCTCAGTCATTATGCATTCCAATATTTTGATGTATGCTGATGATGTGAAGCTGTGTCTATCATTTAGAGACATGTCATGCAGTACTTTATTGCAGACCGATCTTGATTGCTTTTTTAATTGGTGCAAAAATAATTTATTAAAACTTAATTGCTCTAAATGTAAAGTTATGTCATTCCATAGACACTCGCCTCACATCGTCAACATGGATCAATTGCCTCTCAACATATTATCGGAGGTTAATGACCTGGGTATTCTCCTAGATAGTAAGCTGAAGTTTGACAAACATGTTTCCTGAACTGTCAGTAAGGCGATTCAAGTTCTCGGCTTTATCAAACGATGGGCTAAAGAATTTGATGACCCTTACATAACTAAACTACTTTATGTATCTCTTGCTCGACCGATTCTGGAATATGGATCTTGTATTTGGTCTCCACAATACTCCAACCACCAGATTAGTATTGAATCTGTTAAAAAAAATTTGTATTATTGCTTTCCGTGGCTTTAACTGGGTCCAGATGGTTGATCTACCATTTACTCTAGTAGACTACTTTTAATTAATTTTCCATCTTTAACTAATCGACGAATCTGCTTGGCGTCATGTTCATGTTAAATTAATAAAGGGGAAATTGATTCTTCATATTTGTTGGGTCAACTTAATTTTTCGGTTCCTGTTAGGTATACTCGAAATTTTGTTCCCTCTTAACTTTTGTACAACTAATTATTCACTGCATGAGCCTCTTCGAGTTTCTGTGCTGATTATAACAATTAACAATTAACTTTAACCAGATCTGATTGGGTTTTCTGGGTTTCCCAATCCTTGGCCCAACAAATGTTGGCGTCTGTTTAACATCCCAATATTAAGTTAAATAAGATATAATTATAAATTACCTTTAAATTTAATTTTACATATTTTGTATATAAATACTATAATGTAATTTTTTCTTTTGCTGTCGACTGCTCTTAGTTGACATTAAATAAATAAATAAATAAATATACAAGCAAAAATATTAAGCGTTAGGCCCAAGTTTGTTTTGCATTAAAAAATAGGTTCGTAGGTGTTTTCAAGAAAAAAAATTTTTTCTCTAGTAACATTACATTAAAACAGGGGCGTCCAAGCCCTATGCTCAGTGTGCTCATTTGTTTTTGTAATTGCTTCTTCAGTATAGGAAGAGCAAATGCGTGTATATCATAGAACGGCTCCATTTTAGTGCACGCACCAATGCTAAAATTACACAATTTTCGAATTTTTTTTGTCTCGCCTGTGCGAGCAAAGCGACAAAACTTTCATGTGTTAGTTGTTGTGTCTAACATTTTTTTGCGAACTTTGTTGTTGCTTTGACGAAATACGTGCACTTAAAAAAAAAGAAAACAGCTTGCGCTGGACATACGAAATTATCATTGCCTGCCCAAACTTTTTACAAGTAATTCTTTTCAGTGTATGAAAAAAATTGAGTTAACGGCAACTTTACTTGTGTTAGTGTTTTCGAATTAGTGTATTGGGTGATTTGCTCTTCCCTATGCAAGCGTTTGGACGCCCCTGATTTAGGTAGATTTGTAAATAAATATTGCATGTCTTGCTAAATTTATTGAATGAAATTTGGGACGATTTAGCTGACGATGACATTATTATTTATTTAAATTATTCAGCTGTTTGTTTTGTTTATGCACTTTAAACACTAAAAAATACAACAAAATCTAAGAATTTTTTCAAGACTTTTGAACCACACGAATGTATGTATTTTACATTCTTAACTTTTAATTTTGCCCAAAAACGTAACAATTGCAGAAAACAGCTAAGACGTTTTAAAAATATCTAAAAATTTTCCCATTTTTGCTTCTTTCTAAAATAATATTCAAAAAATGTATAAGAACGAACTGACGTACTTAGGTTTTCTTAGAAGACATCAGAACGTTGTACTCGATTGAAAGCCCGGCAGGTCGATTGGTCAAAGTCCGTAGTTGGTGGCATCCGCTTGCAATACGCAAACGAACGCCTCTTGCTTTTGCGTGTACCATTCCCATCTCCCATCTCCCTTTTTTAATAGCTCATTCAATGGGTTTGCTGTGGGTACAACATCTGGTATAGAAATATAGAAAAGTGCGACTTTTTCCAATAATGAAATAAAATATTTGGGACTTATCGTGACAGACAATAGCATAAAAACAGATATAGATAAAGTAGCTGCCATCAGCCCAAATATTTTAGTCTCAAATATTTTAGTTCATTTTTGAAAAAGTCGCACTTCGCTATATTTATCCTCAGGTTGTCGACTATAAGCCCTTCTTTTATGTTGGCCATATGTTCATCCAGCGTCATTCCTATGACTAATTGTATTGAGGTATGCGAATGCGCGTGGCATCATCTCTGTGTCGATTACCCTGTTCACTTGGACAGGATCTTCTGTTGAGTTAGCAAAAATCTACACAAAGCCTCCAAAAAGGCTTTTATAAGTAGCTCGTCCAACTGATTGTTGATTTCGGCTTGCATTTTCGGATGTTTTGTAATCTGGTCCCTTGCCAGTGTAGTTGTGCCTTGCAGTTTATCGAACAGTGTTAGTTCGACTTTTAAAAATCTGATTATTTTATCTTGTTTCGATTCTTGTGTAATTACCACTAATATTCTTTCTTCTAGCCAGCCGTTGTGCCTAGATTCGGATGGTATTTTTATTTTTAATCCCGCGCATTCCATAGTTGTGCCAATTTTCTGCAGGAAATCCCATCCCAGCAGTAGTTCGTCGATCACGCCATGTAGAAATAGTAATTATAATGTTATTTGTTAGTCGCCTAGGCGCATCCTTGTTTGTATTAGTTCGTTGATCATGACCGACCTGCCATTTGCCTGTTTTACTTGTTTCCTTGTCGATGTCTTGCCTCCTGGTGTTACTTGCGTTGCTAACGCGGTCTTTATTAAGCTGCTTGTGGCTTCTGTGTCAATTGTTGCTTAATTGTTTTCGTTTTATCCATACCGTTGCCGTTAGCCATGTTCCTTCGTCTTGGAACGTTCCCACTAGTTTTGAAGGTATACTGAGCTCGACTGGCGCTCCCTCCTCGGCGGTTGTCAGCTATCGTTTTCCTGCCGACAGCACTCATATGTGCGTACACCAATTCTGCCGCATACCCAGTAAAACAATAAGCTTGTGTTAAGGCACTCTCTGGCAAAGTGGCCAACATTGCCGTATATGGATTTTCTATATAGCGTACTCTTGGCGCCAGTTTTTGTGTTCTTGTGTCTGCCATACCGAATCATCCTCGTTGTTGTTTCCGGTGCTCATGCAACTCTGACGCAATGTCGTCGAACGGTTCTCCTAGACTCTGCTTCTTTCCTCTGACTTCTTCCCGTAATTTTTTGAAGTAGTCCCTGGGTAAAAATAACTCCTGGAAGCTTTGCAGGAATGATTCCCATCTTTACCAGTGATTATTGTTGGCGATCTACCATTTCAGGGCCATACCTTTTAGCAATTCGGGCATTGCTCTCGCGACCATGTTCAAGTCTAGCCCGTTCGTCTCTGCTGATCACTCCACTTACTCCAAAACTTCTAGTGGGTTTGTTGTTCCATCGAAGCTGACGTCCCATTCCCGCACTTGTTTGGCAACTTTTCGATATTCCTTCGTTTCCAGCCGTGCGTCAGTGGTTGTCCCCATAGTTATGTTTGATGTTGATGTTCTCATAATACGCCGGTCTCATGTTGTTGTTTCTGGGTGGCCTATTATGCCAACTACTGTGTTAGTGTCCAGATTTGCCATGTGTTCGTCCTTCGTGTCTGTCTCTAGTGTAGCAGCTCGTCTCTCTTGAGGTTGTATATTTGCTATTTTAATTATTGCAAGATTCGAAGTTGGGCGCCAGTTATAATGTACCTTTTTGGCACGACTGTTTTGCGAAGCAATAATGAAAAACTGAACAAAGTAAAGTTGGGCGCAACCAACTTTTATATACACTTTGACTAGGGTATCGCAGTAAGCACACACACGCACTCACTAACACATCTGCGATCGGCAGGGGTGGCACTTTTTAAGCACAACACAGGGGGATATGCTTATACTCACATATATAAGACAAGGCATGGGTACTTGCAAAGTCCCGAAAAAAAGGCCAAAGGAAAATGTGCGCGCTCACAAAAGGCGATCGGCTGTCAAAAGCATAAGCGAGAAATAATCTAGCTTGCTGTCTCACTCTGTCTGCACTGGCAGCGGCGCCGACACGACAGCAGGTAGCGAAACAAAAGCATACATAAGGCGAGCAAAAAATTATATGACCTGTTTTTTGCTTTTCCTCACATACATTTTCGGGTCTTTGTGTTTACCACGCAATAGCTTGTAGGCTACCATGAAAATGGTCGGGGCGGAACAGCCGCAATATCGCTGCTGTGTTGATAATACCATTAGTAACTTGGCAATTTTTGGAGTGGGTACATACACAAAAACACTAAACAACGTACAGCTCTTTTCGCTGTAGGGTCAGCAGCGCGTTGTATTGGAGCGTGTCTATATTGAAAATTGAAATTTAAATAATTTTTATGCTATTTATCCGATTGTTCTGAATTCACAATCGGTCGAAAACATGACAAAGCGTTTTTGTGATTTATTTGGATTTTTAAGTATTTTTTAACTGTTCAATATTGTGGGTGTAAATCGTTTTTTTCGGTTTGCGGGGGGAGAGAAAAAAAAAAATAAAATTAAAGCATTTAATGTTGAAATTTTGTTGTGTTGTTGCATAGTTTATTATTTTGTAAATCTAAAAAATATACGCTCAAACACCAAGACAGACAGACGGACATGGTTTTATCGACTCAGTTTGTCATGCTGATCAAGAAAATATATACTTTGTTGGGTCCGCCACGCCTTCTTCTCCCTGTTACATATATTTACACAGCATAATTTTTTCAAAAATGTCAATGTGTATAAAAATAACAATGCTTTATTTTTTTTTTCCTATTTGCATTTATTCTTGACTTCACGGCTTCTGATAGTGTTTCAATTACAATTGTTTATTCGCAATTTTTATTGCCTGAAGGGCCTGTAAAATGATTTGCTTAGCTTAAGATCAGACCTCCACAGGATTGCGCAGGATTACTGCCCCACTAGGATTACGCCTTATAACTTAGGTTTACATTCTAGTATGTCTGCTACTTTTTGTTTTGAATTGTCTGTTGTCGGCAGGTTGAAAAGGTGTTTTTGAAAGTGGGTTTGACGGTCAAAGAGGGCAAGACGAAGTATATGCTGTCTACAAGTCGGGAGGCGTGGCGTCTCCCATGTCATAGCAGATGACTATACTTTCAAAGTTGTCACCGATAACGATGTCAGCCTGCAAATCAAGCGCTAATAGGGGCTAAGTTGGTCTAAGTAAGCAAATGTGTAGCAGAGACCTCTTTCGAAGGAGAAAACTGATGCTCTAGCAGAAGCATGGGTACTATCGCACACAGATGCAGCAGCGCTTGGGGTGTTCGAGAGGAAAATTCTTCGCAAAGTCTTCAGTCGCCTTCGAATTGGAGTCGACAAAGGGTGAATTCAGAGGGGACGACTGCGCCTCCGATAACTGGACCAAATGGAGAAAGGCCATAGTCCCATGGGGAGTGTCGAATTGGAAAAGGCAGGGGACAGAAGCGCCTGTAAGGTCGGTGGAAACCCAATAACGGGTTGTAATAATCATACAAGAAGAAGAAGAAGTTCGCTTCTGTGTGTATTAGGCTTTTCACAACGACAAGTTAACACCGATAAGACAGGCTGGGATACCAAGAAGCATAAGACTTCTGCCTCATTCATAAAAAATAGAGGTCAGATGACACTGCAGAGGCGTTCGAGAGCAAACGATCGATAAAAGCTAGCCTTAGCTCGAAGCCTGAACTCCAAGTGGTCATTATCGACAGAAAAAACAGATCCGCAAGGAAAATTTTCTCCCGATAACTGGGTCATACAGACAGATAAAGCGCCAGAGCGAAAACTGTGATACTAGCGACTTGACGATTACAAAAAACTGGTCCGCGACAAAAGAAACGGCATGGACTTATGGATCAGTATAGGTCAAGAATCCAAAAGCCACCTCGTGCATAAGCAATGCCTATTGAAGATGGAAATGGTCAGTGATTATTCCAAACGATTAGCTTGGATCCGCTAAATTTTACTTTGGTGCTTGGGGATATTTATTATTTTTGATCTCTTTATAAATTTATTTTATCGTTAATTCAAAAGACAAATCAAAACGTAGATTTAACTCATTGAATCTTCTCTTAAATTGAGACTAACAATATGTATACAAATCTTATAACTAAACATTACAGTCTTAGCTTTTGCGGTGAACGGACGTGTTTTTTGTTATCTCTGATACAATTAATTGATCTTTGAGTATTAGTTTGTTTAAACTAGCATATTAATAGTGATATTCACGGTTAAAGAGTGCACATTAAGATTGGTAAAAGTATTTTATTGTTGAGTTGTTTCAATTGCATAAATAAACAACAAATTTTTCGCGGTTTATTGCTGTGTTGTTATTGTTGGTTTGAGCGTCTCTTGTATGCGCTCTCATCTGCTTACTCTCTCTGTTTTTGTGCTTTTTCTATTTTTAGAACGGTGCTTGTAATAGTGTGTGTTTGTTGTTGCATTTTGTGTAATTGCGCTCACGCATTAAAATTAACTAACGCTCTCATCTAACGTACTCTTTTAGTCGTGCGCTCTCATTCGATGCATTAACTGTTTTTGTTACTTATCTACCCTTTTGCAAAGCATATACTTTTTGTCGTCATGTTCGCTTGCTGCATTAAAAACTGCAAATGCCAACGCGATTGCATCAGTTGCTGGCTGAGCGATAAATTTATACATGTCAAGTGCGCAGGTTTCACAATTAGGGTTAAAGATTCTATTGTCAATAAGACCGGCTTAACTTGGTCTTGCGAATCTTGCCGTGAAGCCGAGACCGACATGTCTAAGCTTATGCGACAGACTAAACTTAGTTTCTATGCTCTGCGAAATAGCTTTAATAAACTCAATGATGAGACGCAATTTAAAGCTCTCAAAGCTTCAGACGACTCTCAATTGGTGACGGCTGTAACACCTAAAAAAACTAATGATCTAACATTGGTAAGCTGTCCAGTAAGTCCTGTTACTCCAGTTTACCCTAGCATAGTTTAGTTTCCATACTCCCCGAGCAGCTCCTAAACCCTTATTAGCTGTTTCTATAAGGAAACAAGTTTTTATTTCTAGGCTTCACCCGGATACTTTGGTTGAAGATGTAACTGCTTACATTCAAGCAAAGATTCCTAGCCCCTTAATAACTGTAGAAAAATTTTAATTTAAATATTCTAGACAAATATCTTCATTTAAATTAAACGTGCCACCAGAATTATTCGATTCTATTTGTTGTACTTATTGCTGGCCACAAGACATGCTTATTAAAGAGTTTATGCTAAACAATAAAAACAGACCAAGTGTATCGCTGCCAAAATAAAATTTTTCTACAGCTAAACCTTCTAATGATGCAAAAAACTAATTACTTCGTTTGTTTTTAGCATATCAAAATGTTAGAGGTATTAAGTCTAAATTAGCTAAACAATATATAGATAGTATTTCTTTTGATTATAATGTTCTTGCCTTCATTGAAACCTGAAATTTCTAGTTCATCAATTTTCACAAATAAATATAGATGTGACCGTCTGCCACGTGGTGGTGGCGAATTAATTGCCGTCGAAGCCGATCTTTTATCGGAATTAATGTGTTGCTTATCTAATATTGAGTTTATTGCAGTTAGAGTGACTGTTTGTCAAATTTCCTTCTATATAAGATGCTCTTATATTCCACCTCTGTCGGATGTTTCAATTTATAATGAACATTTATACAATATACAATTAATATGTGTACTGGGAGACTTTAATTTACCAGATGTATCTTGGTCCACAGTGGCTAATTTAGTTGTTCCTACTAGTTCTCATGAGTTTGTAAATATCATACTTGATCTTTCACTTAATGAAATAAATAACGTTCGTAATTGTAACAACCGTTTTCTTGATCTAATATTTGTACAGTAGCACTTAAGCCCCTTTGTTTTAAAAAAGCCGACTTTAATAAATTAAATAACCTTATTATAAATCATGACTGGTCTCACTTTTTGCCAGTAATAACTTAGAAATTTCTTTATTTATTTTTTATGACGCCTTTATTAACTTTTTTGATCAATGCGTTACTCGAAGGCAGACTAGTAGGTCTAAAAAGCCTCTATGGTTTACCCGTGAGTTAGCTGGTTTAAAAAATATAAATGCGATACTTTAAAAAATGTAAACGTACAGGAACAGTGTTGATTTTGCACGCTATTCTACTGCTAAGTCTAATTTTACTTATTAAACTTACAACTTTACAACGATTATTTATGTCGTTGTCGGCTTCAGTTTTTGCTTATTATCCTAAGCAGCTCTATAATTTTGTAAATTCAAAAACGAAAATCTTCTTTAATACCTAATTCAGTTACATATGAAAATACGACGTCAAATAATGATCAGGCACTAGCCGATCTATTTGCACACTTTTTTCAAACAACTTATTCTGTTAATAGCGACTCATCGATTACACCCTATCCTTATAAAGTACAAAAATCTAATTTTATTCCAGAGCCTGTGATTACCGAAGAATCGAAATCGAAACTCCAGGACCAGATGGCATACCAGGTTGCGTACTTAGATATTGCGCCGGTTCCATATACTTAATTTTACATAGACTTTTTGCATTGTCCGTTAAATCTTGCTCATTGCCTTCAGTCTGGAAGGAATCATTCATTATTCTGTTACATAAGAACGGCCCTAAAACTCACGTAAACAACTATAGAGGTATTTCAAAATTTTCTGCTACACCTAAACTCTTTGAAAAAATTATTACATCTCAACTTATATTACAATAAACAACTATAGAGGTATTTCAAAATTCTCTGCTACACCTAAACTCTTTGAAAAATTATTACATCTCAACTTATACATTTCTGTAGTTCAATTATATCACCTTATCAGCATGGTTTTGTTAAACAAAAGTCTACCACCACCAACTCATTTGAGTTTTCTTCAAGGGTGGTTAAAGCTTTTCAAAACAAAATGCAGACTGATGTTAATTGTACTGATTTTAGTAAAGCATTCGATTCCAGCTAATCATCGTCTTTTAATAAATAAATTAAATATTGATTGGATTTCCAACAGAATTTTTTGAAGTGGGTATCTAATTACCTAACTAACAAAAGGTAGTTTTCAAGTCAGCAGTTTCCAAGCCAGCGTCTAGTTTCCAAGCCGTCTGGAGTTCCTCAGGGTAGTCCCCTTGAACCATTTCTTTTTAATTTATTTATTAATGATCTGCCCTCAGTCATTGTGAATTCAAACGTCCTAATGTATGCTGATGATGTGAAGCTATGCCTATCGTTTAGAGACATGTCAAGTAGTACTTTATTGCTGACAGATCTTGACCACTTTGTCAATTGGTGTAAATACAATTTATTATAACTTAACTGTTCTAAATGTAAAGTAATGTCCTTCCATAGACACTCGCCTCACATAGTCGAGTACCACATTGATCAGTTACCTCTCAATAGATTGGCAGAAGTAAATGACTTAGGTGTTCTCCTTGATAGTAAGCTAAAGTTTGACAAGCATGTTTTCAACTGTCAGTAGGCAATTTCAAGTTCTCGGCTTTATCAAAAGAATTTGATGACCCTTACACAACTAATTACTTTATACACAAATTACTTCATACATTACTATATGAACGTGTGTACAACTAATTATTCACTGCATGAGCCCCTTCGAATACTCTGTGCTGATTACAACAAACTTTACTCTGTTATCAACAAAGGGGCCTCTGATTGTATACTAAAAGATCTATTTTAACTTTTTTAACTAATAATAATTAACACTAACTAAAAGATTTATTTTAACTTTTTTAACTATTAATAACTAACACTAACCCAGATCTGATTGTTTTTTCCCCAATCCTTGCAACGAATGTTTCCATCAGATTTAGCACTGCCAATCTATAAGTTTATCAAATCTAAAAACAAAAACTTAAATAATTTTTAAATTTAATTTTAAATAAATATTTTATGTATTCTATTTCTTTCATCGTCGACTGTTCATAGTTGACATTAAATAAATAAACATTTATTTAGCATAGGCGTATATATATTTATATTTTGTATATTTATAAGCACATGCTTGATAGCTTTTTTATAAATCTTAAACATAATTGCCATAATATATATATATTTTTTATAATATTTAGGTATAGAACAGTAAAAATTAATCATTATCTAACAGTTTATTTAAACTGTTTTAGGATTCTATATTCCTAGATTCTATCGCTGGTTGTTAGCCCTGTTATCCCTCGCGCGAGGGAATTAGGATGTGAAGAAAGCTTGATGTAGTATTTTTTCTTGTGTTCAGCTATTACATCTCTGACTGGTTGAATATTTAGGTCTTTCTGTATGTTTCGTTTCGAACGTACCACGGTGCCCCGGTGATAGTTCTAAGGATTTTTGATTGAACTCTCTGGACAATATCAATATTGCTACTGCTGGCGTTCCCCCATAATTGGGAGCCATAGGTCCAGATGGGTTTAAGAACGGAATTGTAAAGCAGGACCTTATATTCAGGCAGAGAGGACCGGGCGTTGATAAGCCAGTGGAGGCCATTGGCTTTTAGTTTTAGTTGCGTTCTCTTGGCTTCGATGTGCCTACGCCATGTGAGTTTTCTGTCGAGGAGTACTTCAAGATACGTCACTTCGTTTGCTTGCGGGAGTGCAGAATTGTTTAGTGTGAGCAGTGGGCAATTTTGCCTGTTTAGGGTAAACGTAACATGTTTTTTTCCTTTTTTGTTCGTTTACTTTTATTCGCCAGTCAGAGAGCCATTTCTCCCTGAAGAACCAGTTTCGCTGATGCATGCACCTCGAACGGCTGAGAATAGCTGTATCGTCAGCAAAGGTGGATGTTGTTAGTCGAATATCTGCTGTGTAAAGGACATATAGTGTTGGTCCAATTATGCTGCCTTGTGGGACTCCAGCTCTGATCACATAGTCGTCAGACATAGCCGAATTGTATCTCACTGCAAATTTCCTGTCATATAGATACGACTCTAATAATTTGTGTGTATTATTAGGAAGCGTTGCTCTGATCTTATGCGTTAATCCTTCTAGCCAGACTCTATCGAATGCTTTGGATATATCTAAGAATATTGCAGTGCAGTATTCTCGGTTTTCGAATTCGCTTCTTATTTCAGATGTAATGCGATTGACCTGCTCGATAGTGCCGTGTTTTTCATTTAGATATGGATTTATCCGAGTCAGGAAGCATTTTTTAAAGAGTTTTGATAGGCATGATAGTAGGCTTATGGGTCTGTATGACGATGGCTTTGTGTGATCTTTGCCTGGATTCGGTTTCATTATTATTATTGACTTTTTCCATCTCTCTGAAAAGCAACCAAGCTTGGTAATAGCATTGAAGAGTTGCGAGAGGGTGCAAACTGCTATTTCGTCGTAGTCGTCGCTTTTTTAGAACGAGTCGCTCGATTTGCTGATTTATCTTGTTTTGAAGTCTTTTGATAAGGCTATCGACATAATCTTTAACGTTGAGTACAGGATTTAGCGTAATGTGTGAACTTATATATTTCCTATAGAAGATCCATTTGGTTCTGTGTGAGGTCAATCTATGCGGTTGGTTATCAGTTACGGGATGACTGAGTAAATTAATTAGGTGAGTGGTCAGATGAGAGATCTGAGAGACTTTCGGCAATGATCAAATTTTGGTAACTGCGAAGTCTATTAAGTCAGACAGTTTATTTGGGTCTGTTTTCCAGTATATTGGTCTATCGGGGAAACGTGGTCGAGTTTGTTGCTGGCTTGTATAATTGGCATATAGAGCTGCTTTCCTTTTGGAGTCACAGGGCGAGATCCCAGTGTGTGTGCTTTGCATTGTAATCTCCTGCTGCTAATGAAATGGTCTCCTAGTGAGTCGAAGAACTGCATGAACTCTCCTTCAGTTATGTTGAAACGAGGGGGGCTATATTCCAAAAATGTCAAATATATATAAAACAACAAGAAATAATAGCGATAAAAATAAACTTACAAGTAGACAATAAGACAGCATACGATTTATACAAGCAAAATCATTCAACTGAACGCCCTATTCTGATACAGTTAAAGCCACACAACAAAAAGTAACACCTTCGAACTCAAGTAATCCTCGACCATCCAACATAATTGAAATTAGCGACTTGAATGACCTCGTTTCTATGCAATCCAGCATCTCTCAATTAAGTTATTAAACTCTGTGAAACCTAATATCCAAGTCTTAGCTCGATCAACATCCAAAAAAACATAAAAAATTTCAAAATCGCAAAACAAATTTGTAAAATCATTAAAACAAATCTCTGACGATAATTCTATAGACAGCTCCGATAACATGGAGTGTATTTAAACTTCCATCCTGTAGCAGTGTTCCCAACTGGCTGACTGGGGATCTCAAAATAAACAATTCTGTTTAATTTTTGGGCTCCTAAGATAGTCAACCGGGAACACTTCATAACACATACACACGCAAAATCACTGTAAAACATTACATCAAACACATTAACAATACATAACTACCCTTTTGTTTCAATATTTTATTTTTTACAATGTCCCTAAATATCATCCAATGGAATATTCGTGGATATATTAACAATTACAGTGAACTGCAAATAATTATAAAAAAATTTTTACATATATATAGCATTACAGAAAACTCATTTATACTCCTTAAACAAAATACCTATCCCAATTAATTTTAAAATAATATCGAACAACTATTCTCCCCTTTATGGGGGCACAGCCATAACTCCATACAATACAATACAATTAATCTAACAAACGACTTTGACTCTTCCTATTAAACAAGTGGACAAATTAAAGTTGGGTGCCACCAACTTTTAGATACACTCTGACTAGGGCATCGCAGCAACACACGCATGCAATCACAAACACATACACACAAAACAGAGGACGCGTCACAGCTGGTCGCTGTAGCGTCAGCAGCGACGCTGCCGCTGCGTCGGCAGCGACATTTGTATGGCGCGACAGCACGTGCACCTCGCTGTCTAAATTGAAAATCGAAATGTAAATAATTCCTAAGTTATTAATGCGATCGTTCTGAAATTTTAACAATCGAGAGCATTACTAGGCAATTTTGTGATTTATTTCAGACTTTTAAAGATTTTTGTACAAAAATGTCAAAGTGTATAAAAACTAAAAATAATCTCTGCTTATATATCTCCCAACGAAACATTCACATAGTCTAATTTACAGAATGTTATTGACTCTCAATATTTAAACCAAATTCATAAACGACTCAAACTTTATTGTACTGAGCAACAAATCTCCCACCCATTTGTCCACACACAACACATTTACACACATTGACGTTTCTTTCTGCTCATCTAACTTATTTCCTCTTCTACACTGGCAAATATTAAACGATCTTCATGGGAGCGATCACTACCCCATTTTCATTAGTCTATCCACCCCCAATGCACACGCAGACTGGTCTAAATTCAAAATTAAAACTAACTATTTTAACGAAATCACTCCTCCATCCGCCAACATCAATAAAGAAGCAGCCAATCTAAACAAAGTAATCCTACAAAGTGCTCACTACACTATCCCACAAACATCAACAAATCAGTACAACTAAAAATTGTAACCATGGTGGAATGAGAACCTGCAAACTCTCAACATTGATAGAAATACAATGCCGCTAATAAACTAAAAAAACTCATCACCAATGCTAACATCATTAATTTTCGAAGGACCACGGCCAAATTTAAAAGGGAACTCAAACTCGCTAAAAACAGTCTTTCACAGAACTTACATCAGACATTCAACCACAGACCCACATATCCAAAATCTGGTCCAACATTAGAGCTTAATGTGGCCTTCACAACAAAATGAGCATCCACATTATCTACCTTCCTGAAACATCACACCCAATTTCCGAACCTTCAGAAATAGCCAACACATTCGCAGATTTCTGGTCCACCGAATCGAATCCCACAAACTTTTATTAACGAAAAATATAGTTCAATATACCCATTCATCGCTTGCCTATCTCGATCAGCCCAACAAATCGAAACCGATATTTCTCAAATAGAATTTGACTCTGCTATATCTAGTCTAAAAGGTCACACTCCCGGTATTGACCGAATTTCATATCCCATGACAGCCAACTCTGACCCATCTGTCAAAACACGCATAGTAAAACACTTTAACAACATACTCCATAACCACATTCCACAGCAATATAAAACTAGCCGAGTTATCCCGATTATCAAACCAAACAACAATAAAACTTCAATTAACTCCTACAGACCTATAAGTTTGAACCCCTGCTTTGGCAAGCAATTAGACAAAATTATCGCCAAAAGGCTATGGTGGTTTGTCACAAGGAACAAACTTATACATAATAACCAGATTGGCTTTAAAAAAGGGAAATCTGTTACAGACAATCTAGCCTTCCTAGATTATCTGATAACAGAATCCCTATCTCACAAACAACACGTATCAATAATTTCCTTAGACTTCAAAAAAGCCTGCGATAAAATTGGAATTCATGCAATCATAAAACAGTTACAAGAATGGAATATAGGACCCAATATCTTAAAATATATGTACAACTTTATGAATAATAGGAAAATCAAATGCCGGGTATCGAACAGCGTATCGAGAACCTTCACATTAGATAATGGAATTCCTCGGGCTCCCCTACTTCAGTTATACTCTCCATTATAGTATACAATAAACTAGCAAATTTAATAAATATTCAAAAAAATCTCTCATTTGTAGGTTTCGCAGCAACTTCCATATCATCGTAAAATTCAACCAAAACCAAAGACACCACACAGTTAACCTCGATAGCACTTTCTAAAAAATATCAGAATGGTGCTCTTTCTTGGGCTCATTACTTTCACTAAATAAATGCAGACACCTACATATCAGCCAATGTACAATTTCAACAAACAACTTTGACATACCAACTGCTACATCCATGAAAATACTCGGACTAATATTTGACTCCAAGTACAATTGGACTAAACACATCGACGAACTTACCCTTTCCCTAAATAAACAAATTAATATCATAAAATGCTTATCTAGTTGCAAATTTAACTGTCACATTTACACTTTAACATCAATTATAAAAACTATCATCACATCAAAATCGACTTTGCTTTTATGGTAATACGTCTTTTGCATACGCACACAAATGTGCGAGCGCTTTATCAACTGACTATATAGCGAGTGGCGAAAGAATACTCGGACCATAGAGCGCGTAGAAACGCAGCCGTGCTCAATCGTAACGCAGTCGATCTGCGACTGAAAACAGATTTCTTGTTGTGCTTGCTTTCGAACGAACGCTTCGAACTCGAAACAGCCGAACGCACTCTGGGGTTCTAGACATTCCGTTCGGCTGCTCTGGGGTTCCAGGCTCAGTCGTTTGGTTGATAGCACTTATTTTGCTGTTTGACGCCTCTATATATTTCTTGCTTAGTGGTTAAACCCTACCAAATTCCGATAATCAATCCAAAACAACCTTTCTGGAAGCTAAACATAATAAACAAAGAGCTTTCTGAACTAAGAGTCCAAAACACAAACGACACCATATTCAAACAACACTTCCTTAATATAAAAAACAATATAACCCAATTCACAAATTTGATATACACAGACGGATCAAATTTAAACTGACACTCATATCCTCATTCTCCAATTCACAACCTGAGGACCAAGCATTGTAAAATACTGGTATCTACTACCAAACTTCTCTTCAGTTTTTTCTGCAGAGATCATAGAAATTTTTGAACCAACTAGAATTTTCAAACTAAACCCGGAAAATACGTAATTTGTTCGGACTCCTTATCAGCACTACACGCCATCAGCAACACCGACAACTTCTCTTATTACCCCGCCTCGATTAGAACTATTATAATGAAACATTACCCAAAATGTTCGCTACTGTGGATACCGAGACATAAAAATATTAAGGGAAATGAACTCACCGATAAGCAATCTAAATTAGAACCTCTATTCCCATTTATCCTCACACATAATTTTAGCATCAAAGATATCAATAAAACCATGAAAACTAACCTACTCCACCATAAACTAAATAAACTCAATCAAACATCTACATGGTACCAATATATGAACAACAACACTTATAACGATAATTATTATATAATAATTATATATATAAAACATCATAATCATTATACTAAAACTCGGACACACCCAAACAACTCATGAACATTATCTCAACAACTCATGCAGACATTGCCAAAACAACCCAACAATAACCCTACAATATATCCTTAAGGACTGCATATCTCCTATTCTAGTTAACCTACGCCTTAAATTATTTAGACACTTCTCTTCCTACACCCTACTCTCCTACCCAACCAACTCAAATATCCATACTATTACTAAATTTTACAACGAAGCCGAAATTAAAATATAAGTATTACCAAAAAATAATAATAATGTAACACAATGTAAATATTATTATTTTATAAGCACAATCAACACAAAGCCCTTACACTTTAAGACAAAATATAAAATGTACTTAGCCGAAGGCCTTAGTAGCCAGAACCAGCCTAAACCCCAGTAGGCTATAAATTGTATTTGTATCTTTCTGTACAATAAATAAATAAATAAATAAATATTTATTAATCAATTAAATAATAATTAATAAATTAAATATTTAGTGCGTTTTCATCGCAGTTAGCGTCTTTTTGCGTTTTACACTAGTTATACGCTCTCACTGCACTCTAACTTGTGGGGTTTATATAAAAACGGAGTTCTATAAAAACACGTCTGCATGCGACGACGAAACTTAGCCAGGTACTTCTGCAAGGTTGCTCAGCCCATTGTAGAAGGGTTTTCCGAGAAATCGAAGTGCTGGGCAGTCGCATGGGAGATTTAGATGCTTTCTTGTTGTTCAGTGTTACCGCAGCTTTGACAGAAGTCTTGGCGTGGACCACCACCAGCTTAAAACTGTGGAGCCATTTAAATTCTCGACGTCTATAGTCACATTTTTCCACAACTGTCTGTCCTACCGAGAGCACGACAGTGCTATGGCTAGACTGAACAGGTTTTCAGCTTGAAGAGTCGTAGGGCTCGTAGCCTAACTCCACTCCTCCCAGCTGTGTACTTGAGGAAAATTCCTATCGGGTTCAATTCTATGGTATCTAAGGCTGCTTGAGGTGTAGAACGTAAACAACTTGTTACACTTAGGGAGGCTGTCCTTGCACCTTTTGGAGGCGCTTCCCCGGTTAGGATCGGCCTGATGACTGCGGTGTACATCCAATGAATGATGTACGGTTGCAGTTCCCATTTTTTCTCAAATGTTTTTTTTTGGTATATGATGAGGGCTTGTAGTGCTTTTTTTTATTTTCTAGTCTAGTATTACTCCCAGGTACTTTGACAGGTACTTGTACAGGTAGGTCTGCATACTTTGTGATTTAATCTGATTAGAAGGTGAAGATTCTACTGCAGGGGACTGTGGGGTGCCACTTTTCTTTTTAAACGTGGTGCAGTGTTGAGCGTTGATTATTGTGCAGCTAAGCATATTACTATGCCATCGATTGATATTCGGGTGTGAGCCAATGTTGACTAGTACGGTCGGTCTTGACTCTATGATGATATTGTTGAACGCACCTTCTATGTCTAGAACGGCTGCCAACGCAAACTCATTTCTCTGCAGAGTGTTTTCATGGTATGAGGTATTTGCATACCGCATGTAACATGTCTGGTCTTATGTCATCCGGTCTTGCAGAATTGTATGGGTGGAACGACTTGATAGCTCAGATTATCTTCTCTTCGATTATTATTTCATATATGAGGGAATTGCTATTCATGGACAACTTGTTCATGGGCTGCCCGCTGGTGGTGAGGATGTTGGTTACATTCTCGTTATCAGCATGTAGGCTACTTGGGAAGCAACTATTTATGAGTAGCTGCAGTGACTCCTCACTTGCAATCCAGGTTAGATCTTCGCAAAAGGCAGCTTAAAAGTCTCTTTTCTATTATCGTTTTGAAAATCCTGAAACTAAGGCGAAGTGCTTCCCATTCCGCCAGGCTGTTTTTGTCTCGGTTCCTTCTACTATGTCCACCACTTACTGCTTAAGTACTTAGTTTAGGCTCACAATTCGATAGGTAACAATATAAATAATAAATTTAGGCACGGCCGTGTAAATTAATATTAGCAAGTTAAGAGTTATTTACAATATTTGTAATTTGTTAACAATCGAGTTAAGCGACGGTAAGACCGGCTTGCGAGAGCGACAGAACTAAAATGTGTGTATTTAATTAATAAGTTGTGAAATAATTATAGGCTCGGTCGTATAAATTATTAGAAATATTTATTAATTAATATAGTAAGCGACGGTGAGACTGGGTTTGGAGAGTGAAATAGGATGTTGTATATGCGATGAAGATTAAAACGAGAGTGTAAGTGCAGCTGTGCGGAAGGCGAAATTATTAGCGTAGTACAGAAGGCAGACGTTAAGAAAGAGCGCCAAACTTATGTAGCGCGTAAGCTTCTTCAGCGATATGCAAAGGCAAAGCAAATATCAAGCGATAGATTTAGTTGCCTTGCATAACCAAACACTATCCTATAATGATACGAAGGGGAGCATACAGTGGATAAGTGCCAATTATAAAACAATTAGACAGTTGCTATTCGCTGCTAAGGTCGATAACCTCCGCTCGGTTCTTATTGCGGAAGATAGTGTAGTTGGCCGTAAAGATTCACGAACACTCGAGCAGCGATTCCCCTCTTATATTGATGTCCATGCTCTCCCACAGGGTATGATGCGCGTTGGCATAGCACACTAGATTATTCTATCGTCGTTCGCTTTCGTAGATGACCTCCCTTTGCGCATGAACAAGGGCTTTGATGAATTCAGATGATGGATTTTTTTATCCGCATTAATTCTTGTTCAGATTCCGTGGCCAGCGGTTCCAGATCCGCCGTCTTGTCTTTTCGTTGTCTTTGTCATGTGTCATGGCGACACGTAGAGAGAAGTGCTACTTACCGTGCCCGGTGACGCCTTCCACAAACATTTGAGCTGATCTCCCAGCCCGGATTGAATCTGTTACGTCCATATATTTTGTATGGTGGTAAGTTAATTATATAAATATGAGAACCACCCCTTAGCGTTTTATTTTTGACCGCTAAGACCACCTATTGCTATCGTCCTGGACCTAAAGGGCAAAAGTACCCAGAGAATGCTCAGTTCTCCAAACTTAGCTAAACAGATATTTGCTTATCACCTAGTATTTGATAATTTATTTCGCACATATGTAAGTAAGTAAATTATAAAACGACTGTATAGTTTGACGCACAGAGAATACATATTTTGTTTATTTTGTAGTTAGTTATAATGCAAATATTAAAATAGCTTTACAATCTCTTACATTTTTTGTAGCGTAAATTAATTTTATTTGTCACTATACTCTGTTGCTCCATTTGATGATTCGTAATCTTCTTCAGTAGAAACACTACGGTCCGAATGAAATCGAGAGCTCTTGCTAACATCTATGTATTTGTTAAAGCCGATGCATTTTCGACACAGTTTGTTATTTTGTGGGAAAGAACTGTTGGTAGCAATACATGCTTTTCCACACCCTATACATTCGACTTGAGGCTCACCTGCAACCATAAATAAAATACATAGGCTTAATGTGTATCAAAAATATTGTAATATTAAATAATTAATCAACTGATAATGTAAGCTCCAGCAGTCCAACTCAAGTCTATCAAATATATTTTTAAAAAATTAATTTTTTTTTCAACTTTGCTGTTTATTAGTTTTTTTTTTTTGCTATTGCAATATAACTTTTCTAAAGTTAAAGCCCGTTTATTTATCGCTGAAAGTCATTAACAAAAGTTTGAAGCATCTCCAAATTTGGATTCAAAAATGAGCAAAATATATAAATATGCTTTCATTTAAGCTACAAGCAATAAATAACAAAAAACTTAATAGTTTTCTGCTTATTAAATTATTAACAAAAGTTACAGTTATCTTTAAAAATTTAACAAAAATAACGCATTTTTTTATAAATGGTAGCATGGTAGACTAAGTACACCGAAAAATAAAATCTCTATAGCTCTTGTGTCACCGACGGTTTTGTAGCACAGTTTAACAGTTTAAGCCAAAATTACAATAATACATTCATATATCATATTTTTAGAGTTGCCGTGTAACTACTATGTGATGCGTTAAAAATTAAATGCTTAAATGATCTGTAACACCTCGAATTCCTCGTAAAAATGGAGTTTTGTCAAAATTTCTAGATTTAGGCAAAGATTAAAGAATAATATGAGTATACTTGCTCAGTGATAATATATAACACTGACCTGCAAGGGTTTTGCGAATAGCATGCAAATTTTCCATAACTTCACGTTTTCGAAACAAAAAACGATTTTAGCCATTTTTGGCCAACGGATTGAAGTCAAATTCAAACGGAAGTAATTTCAGTGTACCCCTAATATTTATATAATGTTATAAAATGTTGGTTTTTTATATCACACACTAAAAATCCTTTCATCTTTTAACTTATTTTATACATAATTTATATGATATTACAAACAAAAATGCTTTAAAATTTAATGCAAACATTTTGACAATACAAAATTATGAAATATGTACATATCATAGAACGGCATGAGTGTACCCACCCCTAAAATCACCATGTTACTTACATGGTGTTACCCACACAAGCAGCCGAATTTGCGGCTGTTGTTACGCGACAATTTTTTATAAGCCTTTACAAGCCTTTTGCGTGGGTAAGTCAAAAAGGCTCGAAAATTAATGTGAAGAAACACAAAAAAAGGTCATAGAATTTTTTGCTTGCCTAATATGCGCGACTCTTTCGCTACCTGCTGTTGCGTCGGCGCGGCTGCCAGAGCAGACAGCAAGCGAGATTTCTCGTTTATTCTTATATTCCTGCCGATGGTATTTTGTAAGCGCGCACATTTTCATTTGCCCTTATTTTTCGGCACTTGCAAGTACCCAGGCTTGTCTTGTGTATATGAGTAAAAGACTTATGCCTCTGTTTTGCTTGCGCGCGTATTTACCCACACCCATGATTTGCGAATGCCACCATGGTGTCAAAAAAGTTCCACCCCTGCCGTTCTCTGGTACATACATATATACATATAACTTTGTTGGCGCAGTAAAAATGCAATGTACATATGTACATATGTATTAGTTGATTCATATGCTATAGAGAAGTTTAAGTCAAATTAAAAGAGATTTTAAAAAAGGTGTTCGATTTGAAAAATATGAATTAAATCTGATCTAATGTTTATTGTACAATAGCGAGAAAAACATTTTTCTTTATTTAATGGTATTAAAAAGTTAACAGGCTTAAAGATTGAATCGATACGAAACACAGACAATCAATTGATTACATATTGTAAATGTTTTTCTTGCTTACCATCATGAGTTTTCATATGCGCCCTTAAATTACAGGCCAACGCAAATCTCTTTTTGCAAAGTTCACATCCATGTGGTTTATTTCCTGTTGAGTGTTATTAAATATTCATTACTAAAGTCGTGTAAAAATCGTAACCATTTAAAATAAAGCTTACCACTATGCAAGAATAAATGATTTTTTAAATTTGTTTGCTTTGAAAAACCGCGAAAGCAAATAGAGCATTTAAAAGGCCATGATCCACTATGAACGTATTTGTGTGATTTTAAGTCTCCAGGAGTTGGGAAAGATTTCGCGCATAAGTTGCATTTATGTGGTTTTTCCTTATTAAAATAAGAGGTAAAAGAATTTATGTTTATATGTTGTTTTAAAAAAATTGGTTTGAAAATCGAAAAAAAACATCGCCCACAATATCTACCAGAAAATTTCACATACATCTTACACAAGTTTTATCATGTGCTCTACGGAACTTTTATAAAAATGTTAAACTGCATAAGAATGCCAATTCCAACACATACAATTTACTATGAGTAAAATACAAAAATGAAGAGGATTAAATAATAATGTATTTAAGAAAATTAAAATTAAATTAAATTAGCTCAGATTTTAATGTACATATGTGAATGATTTTATCAGGGAAATGCCGATTATTATTTTTTTTTAATTGCGAGCATACTTAATAATTTCTAGCTAAGGCCGTACGTATAATAAAAACAAAATTACCTTAATATGAGTCATTCTATGGTAATAAAGGTTACTGCTCGCGGTAAACCTTTTCCCACACACTTGGCATTCGTGAGGCTTTTCTCCGGAATGGATCCTTCTACATATTTAATAAAATTATATAATTAATTTAAAAGATAATTATGATTAATTAAAAAAAAGTATTTTACGTAAGTTAACATTTTTATTGCATTGATTAAATATAAATATTAAGATATAAAGGATAAAACCTACCTATGTGTATTAAGTGAACTGGAAGTGCTAAATCCTTTACCGCATACCAAACACACATGCGGCTTCTCACCTACGAAAATAAAATTTTAAAGTACTGAACAATGCTACAAATTTAACAAAAGCGATATTGAAATATAGACAGTCATTCATATAATATATTGAATACGAGATAAAGTCTCAATGTTTTTTTTCATTTATCTTATAAATGAATGCAAGCCCACAGTCTAGATTATTAATGTCAATTAAAATCAGGTGAATTCAACATTCACTATCTAATGAGACGCAAGCATACAGATATCAAAGAATAATGTGAAATAAAATATATATATTTAACAAATGGTATTGCTTTTTAATTTTTTATTTTATATGTTTTGCTTTATTCATGGAACCAATTATTTTATATGATACTAAACATATTGTTCACAGATATCATAAACAACTAGTTTGTTTGGACTTGAATGACTGTAAGCACTAAGCATGTTGTATGCTTAGTGCTGTAAGACAGGGGCGACCAAATGCTTGCATAGGAAAGAGCAAATCACCAATACACTAATTCGAAAACACTAACACAAGTAAGGATGCTGTTAACTCAATTTTATTTCATACACTGAAAAGAATTACTTGTCCAAAGTTTGCGCAGGCAATGATAATTTCGTATGGCCAGTGCAAGCTGTTTTCATTTTTTTTAAGTGCACGCATTTCGTCAAAGCAACAACAACAAACACATAAAAGTGTTGTTGCCACGCTCGCGCAGTCGAGACAAGGCAATAACAAACACATGAAAGTGTTGTCGCTTTCGCTCGCACAGGCGAGACAAAAAAAAATTCGAAAAATTGTTTGTGTAATTTGCATTGGCTTATGGAAGGAGCGGGTATATGTATATACACGCATTTGCTCTTCCTACACTGAAGAGCAATTACAAAAACAAATGAACACACTGAGCATAGGGCTTGGACGCCCCTGCTGTAAGAGATATGACCTTAATAGTTCATATGTATTACTTAGAATCGTTGTTTTAATCTTATACATTAAACCTGCATTAGACTATCTAACTGAACAGTATCGAATGCTTGATATTTCTGATGTTGAACGGTGGAACAGCTTAAGTGTTTCATTTTTTCAGTAAAGCTGATAGAAATTTATCTATCCGAGTTTTTATATTAAAGGTTGATGCGTCGAAGGAGTGGTGTAATTAATATGACAGCTCAGTAATCATTTTTGGTAAATCGTTAATTTTTGTTGATATTGACGATTTCATTAGTTGGTACTTAAAAGTTGGTATCTAAACGCTTTTGTGACAGGTTGGTTGGAACATATATCTTTAAAATATGAGCGGCAACTGTGTTTGATATATATTTATCGCTGCTATTGCTATCACAGTCGCCTAGTGTGTTTTTTATAGGCCTCTCGGTTTTACTAAGTTCATAATTTAATGTATTAACAAAATTGTCGATTTTAGCTTAAAAGTTGAAGTGATGATTTAGTCTGATCTAATCTACGCTTTCTGAATGCCTACTTTGAGACAAATTTGAATTCAGCGCCTCTAAAGTTCGAGGGATATTTTAAAATACAATTAGTTCGGGTTATTTCTTGGGGTCTGCCGGAAGAAGCATGGTTGAACTTGTTGCCAGCTTTTATAATTAAGGAGCTCGCGCTTCACATAATATACGTGGCTAAGGTTACTAAATAACTCTATTTGCCCCTGGTTATATATTTGGCGTCGTATTTTTGTTTGTAATGTTTTATTTGTTTGTAAATGTGTATCTGAAAGTAAGTACAATAAATAACACTGCTTTAAAGTTGCTGTGCTGATGACCCTGGGATTGATAGTAGGGCTATAAAAATTGATTTCTGACAAATCGAATCAATTACAAAAACCGTTATCATAGCAAAACTAATTGAGAGAGCACTGAGACAAAGAACTTGCCCACCGCTGATCCAAACTATTGAATTTCTATTTCCATTTATTTGGGGTTTCTAAAGCATTCGCTCAGTCTTACACCTAAACGGAAACGTCCAGGACGGTACGGGCTAAAAAAGTGCATTGAACACTATCGACTGCTGCCGTCAGCAAACAACTATCTCCAAGCCATCCCAATAAGCACATCTCGTGGCAGAACAAACCTTGCGTTCATGTACTGTTCTCTCTCTGTTCAGAATTCATGAAGACCGGTTTATCGCGGCCGGTAACTACAATTGGCTCCTGCCTGATTAATCCAAAAGGAAAATAGCCCAGATATTCTGTCCCTGGGTACCCCTACATAATGGCCAGGAGATCAAATAGGGAAGGCAGACCTGATTGATTTAGCTATAGCAAGAAAAGTCCTTAAATGTTTAGTGAAAATTAAGTCACTGGGCGACTTTTCATCAGATCCCTCTACTCACCGAACAGTAAGCTAAGCTGACTCTCGGTCCCCCACTGATATAGTTGGGCCAATTGAGGAGATTCTTCCGCATATCCATTATCCACAGAAATGAAAAAATATTTATTATTGTAACGATACTCAAGCCAGGCAAAGACAAAACACAGCCAACATCACACAAACCGATAAACTTTTTATCAAAACTTTACTCTTACTGGAAAAGTAAGCCAAAACAAAAAAGCCAAAAACACTTTTCCAGTGTTAATGCAAAACCGCCTTCTTTAATAGTCACAAAATGTTAACTCCGTTGAAGCGTACTAGATCCAATCTAATATATCCACTAATACTACTAATACAGTGGACATTCCCACCTCATCGTTTGCTGATGATACATATTACAATCAATGAAAGCAAAGAACAAGAAAATCGAATCTGAAAAGATACAAATGCAGCTGAAAACGAACAGCGTAAGCTGGCTCATCAATTCTCGCCTAAGCGTAGAAACCAAGTATTTAATTTGCAACACCATAATCAAAGCGATTTGAACATACGGCTCAGAACAATGGGTTATGCCAGCAGCAATCCCTTACATCATCATCATCATCCCTTACCATTGAGCTCTCGAGCAAAAGGCAGACAATAAAGCGGCCCATCCACAGTAGAGCATGTTGGCCGAGCTGCTCGTCGAGCTAATATTTCATTTGCCACTAACTAGTGCCAACATTGCTTGCCAACAAAGCAAGGCCGAGCTAAAATTTCATTTGCCACTAACTAGTGGCAACACAATATTTGGAGTCGAGCATTCCCACTAACGATGAAATATCGTCGAGCTCAACATGCTCGACCAACATGCTCTACTGTAGATGGGCCGCTTAAAGCAAGACTGATCATCCCAACATTCTAGATAGAGAGTTAATCCAAAAACGACTACGATGCAACGATATAAAAGTACGTAGAATAAAATAATTTTCTGTAGTTAGGTAATAGAGCCATAGATCTAAATATTTATTGACAGTCTCCCATAAAAGAAAATTAGGAAATTAAAAAAAAAATCGGATGGTGTTGAACTACTCCCCCAGATTAGCAAAAGCTTACAAATTTCTCGGTAGTTTTTAAGTCCAATACATTTTCTAATTTTTAATAGAAAATCGTAGGTGACACAAAATGTTTTAAAATATATTTCTTATTTTTGCTATATTTTTAAAGATTTTGACTTTTGTATTTATTTAAAAAAGCGTAAAATAAAATAATTGAATTTTTTGATATATCGCTTGGAGCTTAAACAAAAATATATATAAATATTTTGCACGACAAAAAGTATTCAGTTGAATGACAGCCCTGTTAGGGTATCAGCGTTTTCGACTTTTGTTCATTTGTTTGTGAATAGTAAATCGCAATTACTTAAGTATGTAATACAAAATTGAAAATAGAGATTACTCATGTTGGTAGATGGATAGATCTGGGCTTCTTGACCATTAAGCTGAATTTTCTAAGACATTTTGTTTGATTGAAAATCATGAAATAAAATATTTTGTATATTAAAATGTATTATTCAATCATGATAAAAATTTAATGATCTATCTAAAACAATACCTTGTATGCATGCATTATAAGCATTATATGGACATTGACAAATCTCTGACCCAAGTGGTAGAGATTTTCATCATATATCTGATATCTAGTTAAGATAGATTTTAGATTGGTTTAAAATTCTGTCAGCCCTGCATCACTAAGAATACAACATATGCTTAGTGCCGGCATATAACTTTTTATACATTTTGATGAACATGTTCTAAAAACATAAAAGTGGCATACAAATCATTAGTGATATAGAATTTTGCTAAAAGTGTTTCCGCGGGAATGGTTTGTAGCACAACGGAGTTTCCATGGCACCTAAAATTTGCAACTATAACTTTTAACTTACCTGTGTGGGTTCTCATATGCCTTTTGAGCAAGCTAGGCCTGTCAAATGCCTTTCTACAGACTTCACATGGTAATAACGATTTTTCACTTCGTCCATAGTTTTTTTTTGAGTCAAACTGATATAAATTAGTATTAACATTATTTTCCGCAGTTTTGTTTTTTAAATTACTATCCCTATAATGCTCAACTGAACACGTCAAAAAATTATCATTTGTGTTGTCGTTAAGCGATAATAATGAACTTGAGGAGTCACTTAATATAGACTTTTGTTCGTCATCACTAGTTGGCGGAGATAGCGGCAGATTTGATATTTTGTGCGTTAAGGTTAATGATAAGTCAAGTGGAGTTTCTGGAAAATATATGTAAATAACAAATCAAAAATATTTTGTTTCAAATGTGTTACCTTGAAGAATAGTGTCCATAGCTTGTCTATATAATGTTGAGCGCAGCGCATAAATTATATTCTCTTCCGGGCGTTCGGGTAGGAAATACACAATTAGTTCGTCATATATCCTAATTGGACCTATCGTCTCATATAGTGGATCTCCTTTGACCATCGTACAAATTAAATTCACGCTCGAGTCAAATGAATCAGCAATTCGAAGGAATCTTATCCAATTACAGTGGCTTATCTTTTTTTCAGAGGTATATGAAATCTCATGGTATAAGCCATATCGATATCTTATCTGAAAGGATTTTTGAAAAAAAAAAACTTTTATGACTTGTTTGTTTCAAAGATAAGATTTTGTCACACACCGTATAGTTTTTAAGGAGTGCGTAAGGACCTAACAGACAACAAAATGTCTGCAGATATACAATATTTTTTACGTAAGGTACTTATTACTTATTTAAATTTTCGTAAAACCTGAGTTTTCCAATCATCTTACATTGCTTGGCAACATTATCATTTGGTTCGAGTAAAACCACAAAATGAGATCGACAGGAAAGATTTAAAATGTATTTTTATTTTCGTAATTTATAATAGACTATCTTGTATTATTTTAAGACGCAGCGGAAGAACGCGTAGCAGACCCCATATAATTCTTAATCATGCAGACCAGTTCGATATAGCTTAGTCTGTCTGTATGAACACCAATTTACGCAACTATAAGAGCAGAATCACAAAACTCAGACACGCATGTACTCTGCTAACATACAAATGTTATAACTTAATCAGGCATTGATTTATTTATTGATTTTATTTTTGGTGCATCAAACAATAAGAGTTACTCTAAGAGCGCGGCATCGAAAAAACCCTGCCGTAAAAAACGTTATCGGACTAGGTGGCACTACCTGATATTGCATACACAATCATATATATTTTATAGGGTCTCCTTCTGCTGCTCCATTCATTTACAACTTACTTGATACTCTTTTCGACTTTTTATTAAAATAATGTCAAAGTGTATAAAAATGTATCGCATAAAAGCGAAATCATTATGATAATTATCAGACTCACTTTAATTTCGTGACTGTAATTGTTTATAATTTTAAAATTATTTTTATATTATTCAAGTATGCAAACGTGGTATTTCCCGTCGACCCACAATGATACCTACAGATGAAATGTGAATTTCAATAAAATTACGCATACTTTCAATGTGCGGCAATGTTTGACGTTTCCTGAAAAGCTCATATTGTACTTATATGTATGTGTAAGAGGGTGAGGACGATGCTGAGTTGATCCCAAAATGCAAGAGTAGAACCATTAAGCATACATGCTTAGTGATAAAACGTAAGACAAGTGTTTGAAGCATAGCAAAGAAACTGTGCTTATATGTGTAATATGTGTTGATAGATTTAATTATTTTAGTTAGTATACATAACGTACAACAAAGGAAAAATTAATGTAAACAAACTCTTTAACTTTTTTGTCAACCAACAAAATAATAATATACAAACATCATAAAATAAATATTTTTCGTAATTTTTTGTGCTGAAAACAAATAGTACTAAATTAAATGACATTTTTAATGGACATGATGTAAATGGTGTAAAATAGCAAAATAGGAACAAAGCTACACTTTGACATTTATGTCCTTGAGGCAAACCCCACAAAGTATATATACTCTTGATCTGCGAGACAAACTGAGTCGATATAGCCTTGTCCGTTTGACCGTCTGAATGTTTGAGCGACTGTATCAAACAAAATTTTTATGTAGGTGTCCTTATATTTATATATATAATTTATTATTTTTTATTTCCTCCCACCTCCCCAGCAAATCGAAAAAATCGATATTATCCAATAAAAAAATCTAAAAAAAAATCAGAAAAACGCATGGTCATGTTGTTGATTGATGCCGAGCATTTCAGAAAGTTCGGGTAAATAACATTGGGATGCGATTTTGCGATTTTGCTGACGCGCCGTAAAACGCGTCTGCGTGTGTTTGCTGCGATGTTGAAGTTAAAGTGTATATAAAAGTTGGTTGCTCCCAACTTTCATTTGTCCATAATAAAACTGTTATCTATTCGGTTATCGGCTTTAGGTTTCTAAGGATCCTTACCAGTTCAATAGTTTTGTAAATTCTAAGCGCAAGTCATTATCAATAGGAACGGCCCTCAAACTTACGGGAAAACCTACAGGTGTTTTTCAAAATTGTCTAAACTCTTTGAAATAATTATTAGTTCTCAACTAATACATTTCTGTAGTTCAATTGTCTCACCTTATTAACCTTTGTGAAACATAAGTCTACCACCACTAATCTACTAGAACTGAAAATTTAGTATTCAAGTCGGCTGTTTCCAAGTCAATAGTATTTGTGACATCTGATGTTCCTCAGGGTAGTCTTCTTCGACCGTTATTCTGTTTATCGATGACCTTTCCTCATGATCGTTTAGAGACATGTCATGTTGTACTAAACTAAAGACAGATCTGGAACGCTTTTTCTAAAAATTTAACTTAATTTTAAACTAAACATAAGTTATGTTTTTCTATGGACACTTCCCTCAGATCGTTAACATTAGATCTGTTAAAAAAAATGTTAATATCTACTTTGCGATGGTTTAAATGGGATTCAGGTGTTGATCGACCAACTTACAATAGTAGACGTACATACATCTGATTATGTGAGGCGTCATGTTTATGATTAAATTATTGAAGATTCCTCATTCTTTGTCGAGTTGAACTTAATTTCTTAATACCTGATAGGTAAACTCGCAATTTTGGTACTATATCTCTTCATGCATACACAACTAATTATTCATAGTATGCTCCACCGTAAACTCTTTTACCATCGACTGTTCATAATTGACAAATAAAAAAAATAAAAATTTGTTATTTTATTTATATAATGAAACTATAATTATATGTTATTTCAAAATTTATATTGAGATCCCAAAATTTCAATGCAAATACTTTCTGGACTTACATTTATTTTCGCAAACAGCACTTCAAGAAATGATAATTAGTAAGATTGTGTTCTTTTTATATGAATAGACAAAAGTAATTGTAACAAATTTAACTCAGAAGCATTAATAAATTATTTTAATGTAAATTTAATCACCGTGAATGTGTTTTAAATAACTTTTATATTTTGGAAAAAAGTTTAATAATAATTTCACCATTTGATTTGTATTTAGTGTAAACAATTGAATTGAATGATACATTTAATTTGGTCGCATTGCTTAGGAGCTCGTATGAATACAAAAACGTTAGGAATGCTATGGGTAATAATGGGGTGATCACTCTCCCATGACGTTGGGAACTTTGAAGACACTAGTAAAATGTTCTCACAGTTTTCTTTAATGCTTCAGCAATTATTTAATGGACGGATGGGAAAATAAACTAAGGGCTGTAACAATCTTACATACATATGAAGCTCAAGATGTATTTATCCAAAAAAAAAAACCTGCAGTAACGAAGCATGAACAACGCACACACACTATGGGAAATAAACTGTCTTATGAGCACAGTAAAATAATCCAAGAATGTCTTGGAACTAGATACATAAGTATATAAGTACAAAATAAACTTGTGAGTATGTTAAGCATTCAAAACCGTTTTACCAAATAAAAATTCTCTGTCATCATAAGACTGTAATCTTTTTTTGTGTCGTTAAATATTTTTTGTTATATTATTGAAGAAAAAATTGTAATTCACTCTTAGATTTTAATGTCAAAATTTAGTATTCAGCGCGCATAATAAACGAACCATATAGACGATGTGGTCTATTATTATTATAAATAACTAAGGACGTAAGTTAAGTCACACAAAACAGGACCTAAGATAGATATTGAAAAACCTTGCAACATAATAAAAATGCATATATGAAAATAATATGCTTAAGCTTCTACAATTATGCATTTTAAATAAAGATATAATCGACTCAAAAGTATATACTCTCTCATAATGTTTTGTTCTTTACGATCATCGTATATTTATACAAACTTTAATTGAAAAAACTTAGCTCTTTTTTTTAATGATTATTATTATCGACAAACATTATTATCTTAGATTTTTAATAATTCAAATTATTTTTACATAGTTAAACAGAACAAATACTTATTCAATATTGTTTAAGTAAAGTTAAAGAAATTGAATATAAATGTCACTTACGTCGTTATCGTCAGGATAATTTAAATTCTCAATTTTATCGGTACGAATTGTACCCTGAAAAGGATAAAATATAGATCCTTTTTTAATACTAACTGTCGCGCATACAGTTAATAAGAGTTCTGTATTGGTAGCCGCCTTAGTTGACTTTATAAGAGCAAACTCCTTTGGAATTAAAACACACGATTCCATGTTTATTTGTATTTCACCGTAAATATATTTAAATAACTTTTTAACTTAGAAATGTAACTGAATTTGAATATTGATATTTGATTTCACAGGTGACTCTGCACACCCATTTCTTTCAATGCTCAACAAATACTGTGTGATCAGGATCGCTTGAATCGGCCATGACCTTCTGAGAGGAAAACTCCAAGCACTTGAAATACTAATACAACAGTCAACATTCGCACACGACTACTCACATACATACGAAGGTAAACTAAAATACGAAATAAAGAAACAAGTCGTCTTGTGGACAAGACCAGCAGGCATCCCGCAGTAAAATTAAGAGCCGGGCTCATTTAACTCAATGCTCCACTACGTTACCGAAACAAGATCAACATTACACAACGCTACGGCTATCAATTGATCTCAAACAAACTCGTCTTGAACACTCTGGCACGAGCAAGAGCACCTGTGCATAGACCGCCAAGCATAATACTCGATTCGTCTTTGTATGTATGTATATACATACATATACCCATACATATAAAATTCAATGTGCAACTCGGCTAACTACTTGGCTTTTCGTTGTAGGACATCTGCATCTACTTATGCATACATGTGTATATACATGCGACTAAAAGCCCTGTCGCCCTCAAAATCCTCGACGGTATCGCTGAACTCTTCTTCTGACCGCTTCTGGTATTGCTGTCTCCCTCTTGCCAATGTACAAAAATTCTGCCGCTAGCGACTGCGATGCACATAAATTCTGCCGCTACCGACTGCGAAGATTTGTGAGCGGCAATAAGAAGCAAACAGCAACAGAAGAAAAAAGAGCAAGAGGTTCAAGAGCAAAATAATTTAACATATAGAAATTTGTATACCCTTTAATTCTTTACGTTCACTCAAATGTACGTTTAAGGGATAATTAATTAGTTTTTAATAAATTTCTTTAAACTATAGTTATTAACCAATTATATGTTGTTTTTTATATAATAAACAAAAATATTTGTTTATTGTATAACATTACATATTTACTTCATATAGTCGGAAATGCCGTGCAATACCCATTCTATATGCAGATTGTCGCGCGCTTGACGCGAATAGGCAATAGAAAAAGGATTAACGAAACCTACATTTGTATGTGTTGCTGTTTTTGTTTTCATTTTCGACGCGCGTTGCTTTGTCTGAAAAATGTTCTCATTTGATTTTTGTGTGTCCGAGAAGCAAACGCGTTTTAAAATTGTGAAATTACAAGTGATTAACTTTATCAATAATCTAAAGTTCAGGTAAGTAAATTAAAGTAAAGATTAATGGAATTGTGATACTTCAAGTAAGTAAGCGATTTAATGTAATTTGCTTGTACTAATATTTGTTCTTTATTTACAGTGGTCATAGCCCTAGTCGATGCGAGCCAGCAAGCGGAGAAGTCACTGCGGAAGTCACAAAATATAAAATACTGAACTAATTAAGTTAGCAAATAAGTTCAATTTAATTGATTTTTCTTAATTCTGAATAAAAATTTTCATATATATGCTTATTTTTTACTGTATTTATTTATTATTTTTCAAAAATGAAATTCCTATTGGAATCCCTGTGGATTTCCTATAGAAAAATCCCCCTGGATTCATCGTGGAATTGTTGTTTCGTATTGAAAAATCCCCCAGGATGCATCGAGGAAACAGTGTGGATTCGTATTGAAAAATCCCCCAGGATGCATCGAGGAAACACTGCGGAAAACATCCCCGAGGAGGGCCCTAGGAAATGGCTGTGCAAAAATCCTCGGGGATTCTTACGAGGAATCCTCGAGGAGTCGGGGATTGATCCCTGATGATTCCTCGAGAAATCCTCTGTGAGTCGGGCGAACGCAGGTATAAAGCATGTATGTATGTGTAAGTTTGTTTACATGTGTGCTGCATGCATTAACAGGTAGCAACTTGACTTTTTGTCCAGGCGTCCCGTCCATCACCTGTTGCAATCTTAGGCGAAACGGCAGCTTGTTATCGTAACTCTTCAGCTTCCTTAGTTTTTGTGTTAGTATGCGTTTCATAATTTTACTCTTCTTGAGTTCACATAGTTGTTGGTATTTGTCTATGATGCGGACAGCGACTTGAATGAAATTTCACATTGAGTACTTTTTACTCAAGACCATTGACAGAACCCCTTTACACTCGGCCTACTTCCCATTCCTGCCTCCCTCTCTTTTCATGTTAATATGAGTCTGTCTCTTTTTATTTATCTGCCCATCCTACACTGCCTCGTTACACAAAATTATGCACTGAGATAAACTCAATTGAATACATTCACATCTGGGTGAAACAGGTGTAGCAACTACTACTTCCATTCATAACTAATTCGACTCAAATTTCTAGTGAAGATCCGGTTTCTTAAGGTTGAGACCATATGAGCAAGAATTTTTGCTGGTAATTGTATCGGCGTCTCTGTCTTTAGTTTAAGTGAGTTACTGCGACACACCCTTTTCTCTGTCCAGTAGCTGAGCCTCAAAATGTGCTAAAAAGTTATTGCAAGCAACTAGTCGCCATTCCACTCAAATGTGAATATTCATATGTGTGTATAGATATATATACATACATACATATAAAATCCGCAGTTTTGTGCCTTATACGTATGATACTATATATGATACTTGTATCATACGATCGCATAAGCGAACAAAGTATCATATGTGCATACATATATTTAATTATATTATATAGATATATAGCGTTATTCTTTTTATATGATAATTAAATATATATATATAGGATACTGTTTATCCCGTTCGACAGCGTTCCAGTTCCATTTCTTTTTCCCAGAAAAACACATCGAGGCAGCCATGGAAAAAGTTACTTATTCAACAACTTTTACCTCAGTAGGCAATGCATACTAGGCATGTATGAAATTTTTTTTAGGTACTAGAGCTCTCTAAATTTTTATTTTCCGTCGGGCTCTCTATTCATACAATCCGTAATGCAAAATAAAAGAATTTCATAATTCCATTGCTTTTGGCGGGGATCAGATCGCGAAATTATGTTGCTCTAGCGGTGGTTTCATCTTGAATAGTTGCGACTCTGCGGGTGAACTGCTTATTCTGCCTTGAAATTACCCTTAAAAATGTAAATCACCGTAAAACACTAATTTCCAACATCGCCAAAAATAGAGCGATGGCCAAGATCCTACAGGTATGCTAAATTAATTGTTTTGAGATGAATGCACAACAAGGTCACTGGAGCTCTTCGAACTGTAATTTGCGAAGCAGTTTATAGACATTGATAATAATAAAGTTGCAGTGGTCACCTCGACCGGACATTACCGACAGTTTTCTGTCGATTTATTTGTTTTTCGTGTAATCATAATTGGCTGGGCGAACGAGCAATATTGGTGGCGAAAAATCAGTATATTGAGGATCTCAATGGGCCCATTTAGACAGTTGGTATTCTTAAAATCCGTCGACGCCGTTATGAACAAGGATGACAAAGTCAACTATCCCATTTCACTGGAATTGAATTGATTACCACCTCAGAATTTGCAGTCAAAAGGAGGATCAGTTGTCATCATGCTGCTTAACATCAATAAGCATTATTATACGATTTTAATTCATAGCAAAGCAATATTTTAATAGAAATAATTATTATTATATAATGTTTACAACGTTTATACATTAACATGCACATGCCCTTAAAATATATTTCAATATTTATTTATTTTATATTTATTCAATATAACCAATATACCTTGGAAGCGGTCAGCGGCTGAAAATATAAAAATTAAATTTTTGGGCATTGATGCTTGGGGTTGCGAGCAGAAGCACACACATATGCACAAGTATATGCAAATGTGACTTGATGCAACTGATCACTCGCACTCACGATCGCATATGAGTGCGCTGGCCACTAAAAAAAAGCGAAACTAAACCCAAAAACCTAAGGTTCAAGAGTAGAAATGAGGCCTGAAACATGAATTGCATTTGCCTACACAATCGCTTTCACAATTATGGACTTTAGGAAATCGACAAAAACTTCTGAAGTACACTTTTTAATACCACCATAATAGGTTTTACATTCTCTGATATCTAAGTTCTTATAAATACAGGCATATCATAGTAGACATATTCGTCGCCACTCCATGCCGCAGCCGATTTGTGCATTTTTTCAAGCGCCGCCGCCTCTGTATGAAACAATGACAAATAAAAGTTGGGCGCCACCAACTTTTTAATACACTTTGACTAGGGAATACACATGTGCAGCGAATGCACTCACAAGCACATACACACAAAACAGCTAACACGTCACAGCTCGTTTTCGCTGTACGTCAGCGCGACGCCTCCGCTGCTCGGCAGCGACGTTTGTATATTGAACCCCGCTGTCTATATTGAAATTTGAAATGTAAATAATTGCTAAGCAATTTTGTGATTTATTTTTAGATTTTTAAAGATTCTTTTACTGCCTTGTATCTTTTTTCCGAATTTCGGGGGAGGGAGAGGATATTAAAAAACATAAAATACAAAGCGTAGTGTCCTGGATATAGGCGCACCTACATACCAAATTTGGTTGCTCTAGCTCCTTATAGTTGCTGAGAAACACGCACTCATAAAGACGGACGACGGACAGACGGACATGCCTATATCGACTCAGTTTGTCTTGCTGATCAAGAATATATATACTTATGGGGTCTGCCACGCATCCTTCTCCCTGTTACATACATTTGCACAACTTCATGATACCCTTTATCCATTTTTTACAAAAATGTTAAAGTGTATAAAAATAGAAGTTTGGTAGACATAGCAGTTTGTTACTGTAAAAAGCTCGATTTCAACTAGATGGCACAGCGTTGTAGCGATGGTAGATAGTCGTGGGTGCCATAGAATTGTAATTTATAAATTATTAAATTTGAAAAAATTTAAGGAGGCAGTGAATATTCAGTCCGGCAATGGATATCCTTCGATACGCCTTTCCTCAGAGATTTTTTAGAATTGACCTAAGTCAACCGACTGCGCCGGCAGCGACGGTTGTATGGCGCGCTTCTTAATATATTTATATTATAATAAATAATATAATATATATATATATATATATATATATAAAATTTTTAATAAAAAAAAACTTATTTACCATAAACTTTAAATTTACCTATACTTTTAATGCAAATCGAACAGGTGTTAACGAACCCTGCAAAGCGATCGGCGTAGATAGCTAAGTCTGCTAATATTTTTAAAAAAGCACTTCGAATATGCTAAAGGTTTTATAAAATACAAAGCTCAGAAACTGACATTGCTAAAACGTTTTTATGTTATATAAAAAATATATGTGAACACTTTGTATAACATACCTAATAAGTATTACACATCCCAAAAGATATTTTATATTTGTGATCTTATTAAAAGTCAAACTAATAAAATGCTCCACATATTTTCTATGTTTATGTTTACATTGTTTAATAAAAACAATTTGAGTCATAATTTCACACATTTTATCAAAATTCATCAAAATCATGATTAACAAATTATTAATAAAATTTACATATTTAACCCTAAAAACATCGCTATATCAGACGAGAATAGATGTATTTTGTTTTACGTGTTAATATTGTATATAATCAAGTCCTTTTTACAGTTTAAACTTAAAAATCTTATGAATGTATTCTGATTTTAAAGTATTTGTATGTATGGCATGGCTGATTATCTTCTATGTATGTACAATTCCTAATATCGAAAATCAATTGCCAATGTCAATTTAGTGAAATTACTCTATGAAACATTACATAGTCTATTCAGAAATTTCAGCTATTAAAAGTACATATTATATACAAAAAAATTATCGATAGTGCTTTTCTTTGAAAGTGGGACGCAGAAAGCTGATTTACTAGAAAACATAACAACGATAATATTAGTGACGGCACACTGATGATTATAGTGTTGGTTCCATTCAAGCCCTTTATGCTGTTTAATCCAAAGCTATTGTTAGCATTGTATTCACCATCAATAATACTTCGATTCGCATGTTGCATAGCTGCAGGTTTTTCTCCTGTATAAGACGTGCGATAAAATAAAAAAAAGAAGAAATTTAATAAATAATAAAGCAAGCATTATTTGTATGTTATAAACCAATAAAATTATTTCATACCCACCTCTGAGAACATGTACCGTAATGCTTGCGGGACGTGCATTTGACGGAGCACACGTGTAATTTCCAGCATGATGGAATGTAACTGTTTTAATTGTTAGCACACTCATAGAAGAATTTGGAAGATATGGGGACTTAAGCTGCTGTAATTGCAAAGTTGATAATGGGGTTACAGGTGATGTATACACAGGTAAACTCAAAACGTTACTGGTGTTGATACTATTTACACCAATAGGCTCCTTTGAGCTATTTTTAGTTTTGTTTTTTCCACTACTTGTCTTTGACTGATGGAGGTATCCATTCTCTGGGCTAGGAAGCGAATTTTCAGTTATTGATGTTACAACAAAACCACCTTGTGCATCATAGTTAATCATTTTGTTTTCATGATACCTGAAAAATATCAAAAGATTTATAAATTCTTTGCTTTATTTGGAAATTATGATTAAAAGCTATAATGTTACGGGCAGTCTACATTTTTACAGGGCTATTGACCAGGGAATAGCAGCAAACACACGACCGCACTCACATACACAAAATGCATCTCACAAAATTGAAATTTTAATTATTTTCCGCATCGATAAAACTAAAATTGCTCTCGAAATGGTAGCATTTACGTACAGGATTTTTTCTAACTTTAGTCCCTGAGTTATTGTTGCTCGCACAACAATGGCAATTGGACATTTCTAACGGAATAAAATACTCCCAAAGTAAGCTGGATGTCTTCAATCGGCCTATAACGGCTAACTACCATAAATAATTTGGAAATTTTACTTGAAGAAATAAAAAGATACGAAGAGAAGGCTGCAAAGCTCATGGAGAGTTCGTTATTACTCGTTTTAATTGTTAGCATATTTGTAAGTTTATTTTAATTATTAAATTAATTCAAAATAAAAGTTTTAAGCTGAGTTAAAAAACACCTGTCAACAAAAAGTTTCATATAATTCGGGCTTACACATACTCATAAATTAAAATATTAAATAAACATTCAATGCAGTAGAATTAACTGAGACTGGTCTATTTATTTCAGTTCATGTTCACTCTTTTTTCACTTAGGTTTATAATCCTGTTTCGATTAACATAGCCCCATAGTATATAAAATCTATATTTCTTGAAATTTTGTCAGCGACAATATTCTTATTTGTTTGAATTTCTAAAAACTATGGCGAACAGAGTGACCTACCCTACAAATTATTATGTTACTTACATGGTGGCCCCCACACACAGCCTACTGTTAAATGTTGAAATTAACTTAAAAAGCTCCTGAAGGATATGTGAGGAATACACAAAATAAATATCATACAATATTTTGTTTACATTATGTGTGCTTTTGCTTCGCTACTTATTATTTCTCGCTTATGTTTATGCCAGCCGATCGCATTTTGTGCGCGCGCACACTTTCTTTTGCCCTTGACTTGTCTTATCTTGTGGATGCGACTTGTGAGTGCGTCTCTGAAACCATACCCAAGTCTTTTGAGTGTTACCATGCTTAAAAAGTGCCAGCTTTGCCGTTCTCTGATAGCGAAGCGTGCCATAAAAAGGGACAACTGTCTTAAATATCGATGAATTCTTTACTTAATTGAACTAGAGTGCAAAATTAGCAAGAGATAATAATATGACATTTTAAGAAGTTAATCCAATAACCTAAGCTGATATTAGACAAAATAAAACTGGCGGTTGACGTACCTCGCGGAGTTTGGAGCGAAGCCCTCTACAACATATGCATTTACATATTACCACTAAGAATGTTGTATGCTTAGTAATATTACTTACCAAAATACAAAAGATGGATTCTCTGTAGCACCTTTAAGCTTGCACTGTAGTTGAAGGGTTGAGGATTCATCAATAAGAATATCAGAAGAATTTGATATTTCGGCTACCGCTTCTATAGTATATACAGGATGATAAAATATTGTAATTGTTAAAAGAAAAAATATTTAAAATAGCTTACCAACAATTTTTAATTCTATGAAAATTGATTGAGTTGGATAAATTGACAATTGACACTCATAAAGCCCTCGATCCTCTTCCTTCACAGCCTTTATACGCAGAGACCAATGGCCCATGTGTCGTGTATGCTCAACTAAAAACCTCTTGTCACTGCTGTGAGTTGATAATCCTACTGTAAGTAACTGGAAATCCTTTCGCCGAATCCAAGAAACCTTAAAAACCAGACCAAAATAAGTATATATATTCCTTGTTATAATAATAATCAGTGAATAACAAACGGAGTCAATTGGACCCTGCCCGTCCGTTTGTAAGTGCAACAAGAGCGCTCAAACCATTAGAGCTACACGTTGAGTAGTGAATCACACACACAGGCTCACAAACACATCTACAAAAAAGTCATGTTACCCTTTTTCCGTTTTTTATAAAATATTTATAAAGATAAGACTTACGAGACTGTATATTTAACGGTTATTCGGAATTCAGTACACAAGCTTTACCGATCGTCCTGAATTTTTGCAAGTTGGGTTTCAGAATTGACTTTGAAAATGTCAAAAAAATTTTATCTAAATCAGCTAAAAACTGCTAACAAAATGCAGCGAGGAGTTAATAATATATAATATTCCTCGTTCGTAACTTTATAAAAAGTACAAACTTGTTGCGTTTCATCTCAAGAGTATCGACAAGAGGGTCTGACCTTGGTTGCCGGATAGAAAGGATGTGGGGGCAATAGAGTATGGAGCGAAGTACTGATAGTGAGCTGGGAGAGCGGTCGACTCGAGGGCCAGTTTTACAAGAATGGAATGCTTCAATGGTAAACATAGATACAACAAGATCTAACATATGTGAGAGCAGTACTGCCCGACTTCAATATGAAGCCTGCCGCAAAAAGTGAGAATAAATGAGACCACTCTATTAACAGCAGAGTAAAGTGCCAAAAAGGGCAAGAACTCAAGCCCCAATATCCTTTTAGGAGTGCCCCAAAATCCTTTTGGTTTAGTTTGCAAATTTTCTAGATTTTTTATACAAGACCCATCCGCCCTTACATGATTTTAAAAATTTTTAGATATATAAAAGTTATAAAGTCCTATATATAATGATGCTAATCTGATAACAAGAAACAACACAAAACACAAGTACAAAACATTATTTGTTTGCAAATTTTCTAGATTTCGTAATAAATGACTGACTAAAAATGACGCAATAACCAGACTCTCAAAATATGTGACTCTGGAGGAGATCGATACCGTCGATCAGTGAGTATGAGAAAGATCGAATGAACGCTGACAAAGACGGAGGCTGTTTTGCTCACAACAGTTACGGCAAATCAACCTGCATCACAGTTCAACAGTCTCTGCTGCGATTAGCACAGGTCACAGAATATGCGGTTCCAGTCCAAGAACCCTTGTTACATTGCGTCATAATTCAGGACGTAAGGACTTTAAAATACAACCTATACTACACCTCCGGTAAGGATTGTGTTCTGCTTAAAAACAAAGACCTCATTTTGGGAGGCGATGTAATTACCCATCTACACAAAGGGCAGTACTCAACTGCTAAACTAATCATATGCAACAGGTGTAGTGAACGTATCTTCGTTACCAAAAATATAAATGAAGTACAGGACCTAACCCTCATATGCAGCAACATTTCCCAGCGGCTTACGTCCCGGACATTAAATCTGACGCCGCTACATTAAATTTAAGATCTCATTGTCAGATTCGTCCCAGATTCCCTTTCTGAACTCTAGAATGTTACAGAGAACCAGATGGGGGCAATACATTAGTTGTATTGGGAAATATCTCAAACCTAACCCACTTCTAATACAAAAAGCGCTAAATAATTAGGCTTCCTTTAAGCTCTATTAGTCACAGGAACCAGATAAGCTGCTTCAACATAGTGTGGAGGAAATACTTTGCCATGACATCGAGTCATTTCCATTGTCTGCTTAAAGGCTTATTATAGTTGGTATCCTACTTGGACGGAACAAAAACAGGAGCGATTTGTCCTGGGTATTGGAGGACCTACATACCAAGTTTGGTTGCTCTTATAGTTGCTGAGAAACACGCACTCATACAGATGGCTATATCGACTCAGTTTGTCTTGCTCTTGATCATGAATAAATATATTTCGGAGAATGTAATATAAGCAGAGCTCCCAAAATATGCTCAACCAAAATTTCACAAGCTGTCATGCTCACTGAACTAACAGGAAATATTCGTCGACCTGCTCACTTGAACACGAAGCTTCTAGAATTGTTTCTCTCGTGTTTCTGTTTTATGACGGATGGTGAGGATCACATGTAGCTGCTTCTGCGACAACAGTTTTGAATGGATTTTTTGCGCGGCGCTCATTAACTGAGCCTCGGCAACTGATCAAACGATTTTCGTTCAAGCACAAAGTGTCTTTTTTGTTGTTGTTTCATTAGTGCTTTGTTGTTGCTTTATTTCATCATAGGCAAAGCGTGAAAAGGGTGAGAAGAGATAGAAATGGTCACACATTGCATACTCAAAAGCACTCTCACCGATTTAAAAGTGTCTCGAGTGAGCGCGTACATAAAGAGAGCTACAAGAATACTCTCACTCATGATACAATAATACAAGGGAGGCGGACTGCTAAGTAAAAACAGGGTTGAAGTGTCTTGGGTACTTAGCAGAGAACGGTTTTCAATTGTGGCACTTTTTAAGCACAATGGTTGGCACACACAAAAATCAAGTGCGAGACCATACGCGCACAATGACAAATAAACGCACACGGACACAACAAAAAATTGCTTGTGCGGCGCACAAGCAGCGCACAAAACACCCAGAGAGATCCGAGAAAAGGTCCGTTGTGTTTTTACCCACAACGAAGCAAGCGTAAAGGAAATGTCCGCGAGTTCGATCGGCTAGCATATAAGCATAAGCGGAAAACAATCTCGCAATTCATTCAATTAGTGCTACATTTGCAGCGACGCAGAGAACATACAAAAAATATTTTGACCTTTTCTTGTGTTTGCTTCGGGAAAGGAATTGCCTGCGCACAAATGCTGGCTGAATATCATTTTTTTTCTCTACGCACAAGTAATCTGCATTGTGGTCTGATCCAAATTTCGCTGTGTGTTGGAGTACTACCATGGTGTACGCGTTGTGTTTTTTAGGGGTGTGTGCACTTTGTGTTTCGGGTACTTAGCTTCATTCGCTCTCTCGTCACTCCATACACGAAAAGAGCAAGAGCGAGAATGCAGCAAAAAGGAAGAAGAAGCTAGCTAAACCTATGAGCGTCAGTCACTACCTGTTTATTATTCACAGCTCTCACTGATCGAGAAGAAGCACGCGAGTAACACAGGGTTGAAGGTGTTTTTTGATCCCGTTTCCAATGTGCTCTGAGCAATACAGTGTTCTTTTTGGGGACTTTTTGCAAAAAGTGACAACTTCTGCGAGCTCTGAATATAAGTTAGTATTTGAAGTGCGCGGGGTAATGATTTTGATTATATATGGGAGTCATGTTAGGCCCCTTGGGGTAGAGGTGAGATTTCAGTTCTTAGGAGGCTGGAATCGAACGTAGTTCGTAGCGGTCGTCAGTGATGGGAAAAGGATAATGGTTACGAATGTGAGGAAAGTACAGCTAAGTCAAACGTGAAGCTTTGGCTTCAGCGACTGACACGGTGCAACCGGCCTCTTTCTTGTTATGCGGTTGGTCAAACAAGACGTACGGAAATTCGTCTCGCTTTACTAAAGAATAATAAATAAGTTAATATGGCCGCATTGGAGAATAACGATGCCATCTTGGGAGACGCTATATATAGACGCGGTATACAAAACTAAGATATTCCTAAAATAACGAATAGTGACGGGTGATCGCTGTACGCTGAACCCATAAGAAATAGAGAGCAGAAATTTTCGACTAAATTCTTTAAAATATCACAGGAATTTTTAAATTTTTCACTGAAAATAAAAGAAGTATTAATAATAAAGAAAACCTAAACAGTAGGCAGATGTTTTAATGCGATAAAACTAAACTCGCGAAGCGATGAGTAGAGTTGAAGTTAAATAATTTGTAGGGTAAAAATACTAGTTTGTCCTCCCTTATTTCCTTATTTCTTTTTAACTCCACACCATGTATAGTAGAATAGTGTCTTACCGTTGCAGGCGAATTAACTTTAACCACACATGGTAAGATTGCAAGTCCTCCTTTTTGAGCAATTACACGCGTGTTATTTTTAGTATTAAATTGACTCATAACAGTGTTTCCAAAGAGATTTTGAGACGACGTTATTTTTCCAACATCTGAAAATATAAACATTTTGTTTGTATTTGTATTGTATGAAAAACATAAAAAACTAGATCTGACTAGAACCTACATGCAAAGATCTTTATAATGTTTAAGACTACGTGTTCATACAGACTCACTGGTTTTAAATCTGTGTTCAAGATCTGCTTGTTACGGACAATTCAAATTCACTACATTAAAATACCCTTTTGTACATTTTAATGTATATGTCTAAAAACGTACATACGATAAAAGGATACCTAGCTACTAACCTTTTAGAATATATTGCGCTGCAATGAAAACTTTCTGTGTAACGCGATAACTTCACAGTGGGTATGTGAAACTGTTTGTTTTTAGAATAAGTTACATTTACTTACTTGAATATGATGATGTGATAAATAGCAAAAATAAACATATTCGTAAATGCCATTTTTCAGATTCCATTATATTAACATATAAAACTAATCCACAGTTTAGTTATGAGCAAACTTTCTTAGGTACGCAATGCATTTTCTTCACACCTAAATAAATAAAAAAAAATTGTTTAGTGAAATCTTAAAAATTTTATGTTTGAATATGCTAACTTATATATAAGATTTATCGTTTTTTTTAATGTATAATAATATTCTTCTCAATTAATATTTCGCCCTCCCAACTCAGGTTTATTAAAAACTCGGTCCTTTGATTAGGTCTTTTGAAAATTAATTTGTTTGCCATCTAATATCAATATACGAGAAAAGGAGAATCTATCTCAAGTATGGACCATAGGAATCTAATATTCAGGCAGTGCAAGCTGGAGTAACTAAGGGCAGCGTCCTAAGCGCAAGTGCAGTTACTCCATCTACGCTGCAGGCTTACCGCAGACCGAAGATCCACACTACACCTCACGCCGATGACACAACGACAATGAGGACCTAGGCTTGTCCACCTTCCAAAAGAAAGAAAAAATTAAGAAAGCCGGTACGAAACATATAAACAAGCTAAAAGCCCATTGTAACCACTTGGCCATAAGTATCCTGGACAACAGTCCAACAGGCCAGCAGGGTCCCATAAAATGCGAAAATCTTCAAAATTAACACATTCACACATACATAATGCCCCATCCTCTTAAAACGACTCACTGCAACCAAATTTGGTATGTAGGTGCTCTATATCAAGACACTACGTCTTTTATTTTTATTTTCCTCCCCGAAATGAAAAAACGATATGGGGCATAAAAAATCTTTTAAAAATCTGAAATAAAACACAATATTGCCTAGTCATGTTTCAACCGAAGGTGATTCAGCCGATGCCAGACGAATCATATAAAATAATTGAAAAGATAAAAACAAAAAACATAAAAAACTATTTAAGTAAATAGCTGCTTGTGCGAAAGAAGCCGAAGCCGTTTAACAATGTTGTTGCATTCTTAATCGACGAAATGCATAAAATTGAATTTTTTTCATGCAACGGAAATAAAGTTCATAGATTTATTAATTTAAAAATTAATATACAATTTTAGACAATACCATAATTTTACATTTTTCGATCACCTTCAGAGTGTTTAATATTTTTTACTTTTGTCGTTAACTTTTGGACTTAGAACCTTAGATATTTTTAAACACTTTGACGTTTTTGTAAAAAATGGAAAAGGGTATTATGAAGTTGTGCAAATGTATGTAAGAGGGAGAAGGAGACGTGACAGACCCCACAAAGTATATACATTCTTGATCAGCAAGACAAACTGAGTCGATATTGCCATGTCCGTCCGTCCGGGTGCATGAGTGCGTGTTTCTCAGCAACTATAAAAGCTAGAGTAGGTACTCCTATACCCAGGACATATCGTTTTTATTTTATTTTTTTTATTTCCTCCACCCTCCCCCGCAAATCGGAAAGAAAGATTTACACCCACAATATTCAGCAGCAACTTACAAAAATCGCAAACACAGAACGATCGGATAAATAGCTTAGAAATTATTTACATTTTAATTTTCAATATAGACAGTAGGGTGCGCTTGCTGACGCGCCATACAAAGGTTGCTGCCGACGCTGGCGACGAGTGCACGCACCCCTAAAAACACAACGCGTACACATGGTATACTCCAACCCAAGCGAAATTGTGATCAGCACAATGCAATTACTTGTGCGTATAAAAAATGATTTCAGCAGAATTTTGTGCGCAGACAATTCTTTCCCGAAGCATTCTTTATATGCCAGCCGATCGACCTCGCGCACATTTCCTTTTCTCGGATCACTCTGGGTGTTTTATGCGCCGCAAAAACAATTTTGTTGTGTCCATGTGCGTATATTTTCCCGAGTTGTTGTGTGTGTGTATATATAAAAGTTGGTTACGCCCAACTTTAATTTGTCCACAAGTTTTATAGAATTAAGATGAACATTTCAGCTTTCTATCTTTTTTGGGTTCTGAACAATCCTTACGCTCTTGTTTTAAAAATACAGAAAATGAGTATTTTATAAAACTTACGATGCAAATATCACTGGAGTGGGTCAGTTTTCATGGGAACTTAGCGTGATGTACTTAGATGCTATTATTAGTTGCATATTCCAGTCTTACGCCATCAATAGCAAGAGAAATTATAGACATTTGTAAGAAATTAATACCAGAAAAGCGGCTTTGTGTTATGCAAGTTACATTAGAAAGTAAGAATCCTAAAATAGAGTGCAAAAAAGAATTAATAACTCTTTGCTTTGAATTTTACATTGCTTTTACATGTTTGAGCGTATCTTGAATGTTTTTGGGTGGTAGCGGACTTTGGGTCCACATGTCGAATTCCCAAGCTCTATTCTTTGGGTCTAAATGTCGAATTCCCAAGCTCTATTCCTTGTCGTTTTCAAAATCTGGCGTGATTTGTATGACTATTAATCTCTTAAGTAAGAAAAGGTTTTTTACAATGCGAAAGAAATTAAATTTAGTAACTTCGAGTGAATTTCTGTGGCATTAAGTGTTACCTGACTAATATATATTATATACGGACATATAAACAAAACAAATAAATATAAAAAAGCTATCTCAGTGTTATAATCAATAGTCGATTCAATGTGATCCGATCGTGACAAAAATTGTTTGGAGTAGGACCTTATAAGTTCAATAGAAGCAGGGTGTTAAATGCCCTTAAAATATTATTTTTCGTGCAAGAGAGTCCGAGTTTATGAATTCAGATCGATTTTCGAGAAATATATGCTTTTAATTTTAACGTCATCTTTAAGCCATCTTTTAATTATTGGCAATATGACTAATTTTACTTATAATGTAAATATGTATTATAGTAGAAGGTATTGTGAATAAAGAGTAAGACAGCTTATTTGCGCACAAAGAATACAACTTACATATGTACATAAATATAAATGTATGTATGTACATGTATGTTCAGGGTAGTCACCTTGAACCGTTGATTTTTAACCTATTTATCAATGATCTGCCCTCAGTCATTCTGAATTCAAACGTTCTAATGTATGTATGCTGATGACGTGAAGCTATGCCTATTGTTTAGAGACATGTCATGTAGTACTTTATTGCAGACATATCTTGATAGCTTTTTCAATTGGTGTAGATTATTAAAACTTAACTGTTTTAAATGTATAGTCAACTACCTCACATAGTCAACTACTATATTGATCAGTTGCCTCTCAATAGATTAGCAGACTTAGGTATTCTCTTTAATACTGGTAGTAAGGTGAAGTTTGACAAGCATGTTTCTCTAACTGTCACTAACGCAATTCAAGTTCTCGGTTTTATCAAGCGATGGGCTAAAGAATTTGATTACCCTTACACAACTAAATTATTTTATACATCTCTTGTTCCTCCGATTCTGGAATATGGAATGGTATTAAATCCGTTAAAAAATTTTTATTATTTGCGTTGCGACGCTTTAGCTAGGTTCCAGGAGTTGATCTACCATCTTATGCTAATAAAATAATTTTAATCAATCTCCCATCGTTAACTAACTGCCGGATTATGTTAGGTGTCATGTTTATGATTAAATTAGAAATTGACTCCATATTTGTTGAGTCATCTTAATTTCTTTATTATTCACTGCATGAGCCCCTGAGTACTCTGTCATGATTACAAGAAACTTAATTCTGTTATCAACACAGAGGCCTCTGATTTTATTACTAAGCGATTTATTTTAACTTTTTAACTATTATTAATTAACACTGAATGGGTTTTTTTGGTTTCCCCCAAATCCTTGCAACGAATGTTGGGTCTGTTTAACACTCCCAATCTATAAGCTTATCAAGTTTAAAATCAAGAACTTAATTTTGAAATACTTTTAAATTTAACTTTAAATAATTTTTGTTATCATTTTCTTTTATCCTCGACTGTTCATAGTTGGCATTAAATAAATAAATAAAATATATGTTTTGGATATCACATTAGTCTGGCGAATACTAACTTTATAGCAATAATATGTATGTATATACTATGTGTTTAGATATGTGTTTACTTCACAAAAATGTTTTTATTTATTATTTCGGTATTTCACATACTGACATAGTATATACATAAATACATTGCTATGTACACATGTATGATGGCACAGAAATTGAAGCGCATGCATAACATGCTGTTGTAAATACATATATGTACCTAAATACTTACGACTTCAGCAAGCTCATACATACATACCAACAAATACACATATATAAGCATTTTCAATTAGAAGTAACTTATTTATATTTGATAGACACACATGCATTTATAAAATTGTTTTTCATTTTACTTAACACTGTTAATTCTTGAATGTCTGCATATCCATTTGTACATATAAATTAGAGATGCATAAGTCTATACATATGAACATGTTGATTTTCTTCTTTTTTACATATTTTCTGCGCCTAAATTTGACTACAGAAATTGCTTATGTATACAAGAATGTATGTATGTATGCATGTACATACATACTCTGTATATTTTGTACGTATATATATGTATATACATATTTCTGGCTTATATGTACATGTAATACATACATATATATACGGACAATTTGAAGTTTATTCACACACTCCTTGAGAGTATGCTATGCAAAACATAAGTTTTTTTTTACGATAATATGTATGTTTGTATTTATACATGTACAAACATGCTAAAAAGTATGCTGTACAATATATGAAAATACATATTCATGTATGAATGTACACATGTACAAACATATTACATTAATCTCCTGATTGCAAATAAAATTGATAAAATTGTGTAGAATATGGAACTACATTTTTGCGTCGTTGTAAATACATGCATACATTAGGTAAAACATGTACATATATTATTCCTAAGTTACAATTATTTAGTTTTGTAGTTTATATGAACTTGATTGTATGTTTATATAAATATAAATTCAAATGTTGAGTTTGTTTAAGTATGTACATACATACATATAGTCTGTGTGTATAACAATATGCAGCACAAATGCACTAATTGAAATATATGTATATTCATTCAGCGCCGCGACGCGGACTCCCAACTTAAAGGACCTCTTTTCCGAAACGCCATACGGAGACTAAATTAAAGTTGACAACAAGTATACTCTGCGTAACTCACGCAATCGCAATTCGTTTCTCGAATTAAACAGTACAATACAAATACAAATAGCACGTGTGTATATGCATTCAGCCGAGGACTGAATGCGTACGTATGTAACATGAACATATTTTTATTAAGAGAAACAATAACGAGCAAGGGATGACTGCTTAAGAGTGAGCACTTTGTTACCCTATAGTACGAATTAAAGTGGTACGTATTTTAATAGAATCCACAAAATTTGCGGGAATAATGTTAGGTTGAGAAAAAAGGTAAGTAACTGGAGATGACACCTATGAATTCCCCAGGAAATGATGGCTCTAAAATCAAAACCTAAAAAAAATAACAGTTGCACTTTGAAATGCACGAAAAAAGGTAATGTATTGTGAGGAATATGCACCGTTGCCTTTCCTAGTGTGTGCCTGCACCTTACTTGTCTGTTTCGATAAGTGCATGACACTGCCGACTGCCGACGCCGTCTGCGCTGGCAGACTACAAAGGCAAAGTAAATACATCGCAATATTTTATAATAAAAATAAAATAAATACATTTGAATATATTTTATTACTTTAACAGAATGCATATAAAATCTTATTAATAGTAAGTAATAATTATTGACCGCTCATAAAGTTATTATACATTAGTATTAGTATACTTTGCAAAGTAAGTATACACTCACATTATATACAATTTTTTTATACCTGTGACATTTTTATAAAAACTGGAAAGTGTATATGGGAAATTCTCTTATATCGAATGCGACATTTGTACGCACTCAAACCGAAAAAAAACATGTGCCAAGACATTATTTTATTTTTACAAAATATGAAACTTATAGCTTTTGGTTAGCTCTATAATTGGTGCTAAGATCGATTTTGGAAAATTCTTTGTTTTTAAGATAATTGCAAAAATGTTAAGCATTCGCACACGACAAAAACAGAAGTCGATTATTCGAAAACCAGTTCAAAACACTGATTTCAGCGAAACGTGATAAAAAAAATTTGAAAGCAATCAAATTTAAAGTGTTATGTATTGATAGCTCTTAATAATGTTTTTGGTTTGACTTAGAAATATAAAGTAGTTTTTTTTTGAAATTGAATTTTAATCACTGTCGCACGCGATATTTTCTTCCTTTATACTTCTTAAGCTGTTTTTGTACTTTTTAAGTAAATTAGAAGGGCATAATATGTATCAAATATGTTTGGACACAATATTGGATGGTCATTGGACCAAAACTTTGGATGCACTTATTATAAATGTCCTTTTTTAATGTCAGTAATGAAAACTAAAGGCCTGATAAGAAATTTGCCGTTTTCTTTTATATTCTTGTTGCTTACATTTCTTTTATATTCTTGGAATACCAACCGAAATTTAAAACAGCGAATATTAACGCATAATGACTATCTTTAACAGAACTTTCGCACGTTTTTGACTATTATTACTAATAGATTCCCTATAAAACTATGTGAAAAAACATACTATTTTAGACTTTAAATTTTTTGTCTGCGGTTGACCTTTCTGGAGAATTGCCCATATACAAATTGGTTGCGCCCAACTAAAATGCGCCAACTTGTTTTATTTCATTACACTACTTATTGCAACAGCACTTTAACAACAAACAAAAATCATAGAAATTCGCTCACATAAGTTGTGGTTCGAGTGCTTACAGTATATTTCGGAAGCCTGACGTGTCAAACTGCAAAAAAGTCTTAGCCAATCTAGAAAAAAAAAAAAAATGGTATGCTAGGAAGATTTGGTGAACAGACAACGCTAAACGGAGACAGCGAGCGTCAGCAAAGTATAACGGAAATAGAACAGTCACTAATGCTTGCATTTTGCCCCAACTCGGATCATGTAATTTAGTGTACTATAATTTCGTACTATAAAACAGTATGAATGACAAAAAATCTACCACTTTATATGTGTATATTTATTCCTGAAGCCAGATCTTAGTGATTAGCATAGAGTCAATTTATGTTCGGTTAGAAAGATCTTCAGCTCTTCAGCAAAATCCGCAGAGGTTCCCTAAGCATTCCATAATCCATCATTTTTTAACTGAAGCACATTTGCTTAACTGGGTCGTCTCCTGCATCTCTTTAAACATGCATTGTGAAATATCAATTTTTGCTGTGAGAGCTTCAATGGGCGACTCCAGTTTTCTCTTTTGGCTTCTAAAAATTGCTGCCAGGGCTCTTCTTGAGTCGAGTTCAAAAATCCGCATCTTACAAGCCAAAACTCTAAGACTAATAAGTGCTGCTCTTTTTTAGATTTGTAATTTAGCTCAAAAGTTTAATTTAAGTTGTATTAATAATAGTATAATTTAAAGAAAAAATTTTAAGAAAGACAGAGTTTGGTATAATGGTCTTTTGGCTAAGATTAAGGGACTTCTTCGAACTATCAGATATACCTGTGACCGTTTTGCTCTAATTTGCACTGATGTTCCCGGTTACAACATTTACAAGTCCGGCCACCCCTGCAATGTAATGACAGCAAACATAAGCAAGTGGACAAATTAAAGTTGGGCGCCACCAACTTTTAAATACTTTTTGACTAGGGCACACAAAACAGCGGACGCTTCACAGCTCGTTTTCGCTGTAGCGTCAGCAACAACGTTTGCCTGCCGCGTCAGCACGTGCACCCCGGTCTCGATATTGAAAATTAGAATGTGAATAACTCCTATGTTATTAACCCGAACTTTCTAAAATTTTCGAAAAATAAAAATTAATTTTTGCTTCTTATCATAATTGTTATTACATTATATATTGATTTGGCTTCACAAACATAATTTTTTGAAGTCAAAGGCTTTGGATTGTAGTCAACGATTTGATTTAGCGCACTGTTTAACTTTTCGTCATCCTCCTCATCATCACATAAGCCCACCTCGAATGTATTTAAGTAATTGTTTAACAAAGTACAAGAACCTTCTTCTGGCGACAAGATTGAATAATCGCTTAGAGGTTGTTGCAATTTGGATTGCAGCTTCTGAGTTCGATTTCTGTAGTTCTAAAATTGTAAGATATATATTACAGTTATACCTTTTCACTAATGTCATATTGGCGCATTAACCGCTTTAGATGGTTTCGTGCCATCATATGTTGGATTGGATTTGACAGTAGTATTCTCCAAAGAGCAGATACCATTATTTAATTTTCAAATATTCCATTCTCCAGGTTGTCTAGACAAATAACAATAACAATACCTGATATAACACAATATATCAGTTTTTTTCTGATTTCAAATCAGTCATCTTCTATCTTCTATCCGCTGTCAAAAGATTGCTGCTGTATGCCGCTTTTCCAACTGATTAAAAGCCAGTGTGACGATATTAAGTTGCTTGCCACTGTAATATTGCACATTGACTCCTAGAATACTGCGGTTGAGTCTCCTGAATTTATTGGCGGAGTATTTAGCCCTTTGAAAATTTTTACCGTTAACAAAGACCTTAGAATCCAAAAGAGTAAGTGGGACCTTTTCTGTTGTCACCAAATCCTCAAAGGCCTTTTTAACTTTTTTGCATTGTAATTTTAATTTTTGCTCTGTATCGGTTACAATGTTGAATCTTTTTAATTAAAAAGCAGAGACTGATTTTTATTTAAAAAAAGTTTCACAACAGTTATTTTTTCATTTTTAAAATAAAAATCAACAATAACAATTATTTTTGTTAGTAAAAAATAAATTATAAAATACCTGTTTTTTTTATTTTTATCAAAAAAGAAAACAAAAGACTGTTAAATATGGAGCAAACATTATTCACAGATAATTCTTATTTAAATACTTTTATACTTAAAATAAAAAAATAACCAGTAAAAATTATTTTTATGCAAGGTGTTGGAATTAATTCGTTGCGTTTTTTCGCAAAGTTTCGCGGCTTATTATAAGAGTATCATTACAGTCCGGGACATTCCTTGTCTTTCAAGTCGAAATTTCCATTTTTTAACCGAACAAATCACTTTCTGCAGGTTTGCTCAGCCAAAGCATGTTCAACGTAAGCAGTCAATAATATACGATGACTTTCCGCGGCAATTTCCTTCATGTTGAGGTAAAGGAAGTAACACTCCCCGCAAAAACGATTTTTCAGGCACGAGCTTTGACCTATTTGATACTGCACAACAAATGCTACGGACACAATAGCGAAATGGTAAAGATGCGCTATGACAGTAGCTTTCCAAAGTGGTGTCACATTTGTGTAGGTGACAACGGATGGCTAAGTAATGTAAACTTTTATAAAACGCTTCGAATTAATTCCAAAACCTTGTAATAAAAATTGAACAAGGCAAGGCATTTTATTGTAAAGTAAATACAATTCAGCTGGTGTATCTTAGCACGTCTCCTTATCTTTGATTTTTATACATTTTGACATTTTTGTAAAAAATGGAAAAAGGGTATTATGAAATTGCTCAAATGTATGTAACACAGGGAGAAGGATGCGTGCCAAAAAAGGAAAAAAACCCCAAAAGTATATATATTCTTGATCAGCTCGCGAGCTGAGTCGATATAGCCATGTCCGTCCGTCCGTCTGAATGTTTGAGCAACTGTTAAGAGCTAGAGCAACCAAATTTGGTATATAGGTGCTCTTATATCCAAACCAGAAAGCTTTTATTTTATTTTTTTATTTCCTCCCCCCTCCTCCGCAAATCGAAAAAAAAAACTATATAAAACAGTACAAAAATCTTTAAAAATCTGAAATAAATCACAAATTCGACTACTCATGTTTTCGACCGATTGTAAAAATGTCAGAACGATCGGATAAATAACTTATGAGTTTTCAATATAGACAGCGGGGTGCACGTGCTGTCGCTACAGCGAAAACGAGCTGAGTCGCGTCCGCTGTTTTGTGTGTTAATGAGTGAATGCGTGTGTTTGCTGCGATTTCCTAGTCAAAGTGTATCTAAAAGTTGGTGGCGCCCAACTTTAATTTGTCCACCTGTTTTTGTTTCAATTTTATGATAAGAGTTATTTGCGGTCCCTGAAAAGCAGAATACTGTAGCGTAACGTAATTGCAATGACTTCATTAAAAACACAAAACTTTCAATGTGGATTATAATTCCGAGATAATAAAATGTGAATAAAATAATATTAACTGGTTGTGTGTGTGTACATTATCTTATTATTACATATTTATTCAACATTAATTTAGCTACATATAGATATTAATAATTATTAGATTAGGTTTATTAATTTAGTTTAAGAATGGTAAATCTATATATATATATACAAAAGTATTTTAATAGTTTAAACTTAAGTACTACCAAATAAAAAAATATACATTATTCGATATGGCTGAAAATAATCCATTTGTGAGGATCTTTTAAAGCTTGGCCGTTTTAATAACAATTTTATTATGAGTTAGAGCCTGATTTTAAATTTGCTTTTCTTGCCTTGTAGTTCACCACATGTAACATTTTAAGTACTTTTAATAGCATAGCAGATGTGGTACGAACTTAATTGCTAGAGACAACACAATAAGCATTTAAATATATATATATATATATATATATATATGTATTATTTTTGCAGTAAGTTTTATGTAGGTGTACAATTTTTGTTTTAAGCCGTATTTCTTTCACAGTGTCAAGTTTAAATAAATCTGAAAATGTTTTAACGTCGGCGAGGCAATCCCTTCTACTATTTTTGAATATTAGCTAAGTTTTAAATATAATATTTAATTTACCTTATATTTAATACTACAATTACAATTTGAAGGTGATCTCCAAAACAAAATGTAGACATTATTTACATAATAGAAATAATATGTAACCTTCACAAAACGGCTTTCTTTAATTATAATTTATTGCTATTATACATTAATTCTTACAATAAGGAGTCAGATTTACATACTTACTTAAAGATAAATACAATTTAAGACTAAGCTATGATTTATGTATATTTATATATATATATAAGCTCCAAACGGATCTCACGCAATGTCTTCGCCACTAAATTCTTCTTCGTCAGATGACATAATTTTCCGACGCTTTTTTTTCCCACGCTGTTGTTGCTTACGTACATTCATCTTTGCGGGTGAGAGAGCTGATTTAGAAATTCGGATTGCTTGACTTGCTGTATCCTGAATTTCCTGTATGTATTATAAAAAATTTAGCAACTGAATATTATTTGTAGTGGGCTTTATCACCCAAGTACAAATAAAAGACTTTTCGCAACAATTTTTTGAACTGAGAATGGATTTAAAAAAGCTATTACGTTCTTTTTTGTGAGAAAGTGCACACAACAACATGAACACATACATACAAATTATAAAAATATATCCCACAGCAAATTAAAATAAAAAAGTGTTGTTAAACAAATGTTTAAAATTAAAAAGTATAGCAATAATATCAATATACGCGAACTTTTTTTTTGTATCAAAGTAGCAAAGTATCGCCTTTTCGTATATTTTTGTTAGTGTTTGGCTTCTATATACTTTTTCATATAAATATTTCTGTTTTATGATAATCCAGACAATCCGAACCTCTAAAAATTGTTGCATTGTGTTTGCGCTATTAACTTACACCCATTGATGTTGTTGATGATTGAATATTGCTGTTGTTAACGATTGGCATTGAAGCAAAGTTTGTTTTTTCACCAGGCATTTGACTTGCCACGGTAACAGAATCATCTAAGAAACCGGAATTATTTAATCTAGACTTGTCTCGCGATTCATCTACTTCCGAATCGGCATCTTCTGGATCCAACTTCAGCATCAATTGCTTAAACTTAAAGTTAAAAATTCAGAACATTACTTGTATTAAATATATATTCTACTCACATCCAAGTACTTTACGACTAAGTCCATTTTTTCTTCTTTAGTAAGTGAGCTTGAAAAACACTCATCATCTTCGTTTTTGAAATTTTGTAATTGATTTTTAATAACATCAATTGTTGTTTTGGGATTAAAGTCAGTCACGCTTTTTCGTGTAACAGCTTTTTCATATATTTTTTGTTCTGATGGGGAGTATCGGGATATTTTTCCATCCGTTAAACCATACATTTCCTTCAAATGTTCTTTAAGTACCAGAAGTAGCATACACGCTTGGGCTGACGTAATGCATTTCCTTATTTCAGTCATATTTTCAGGCAATCGGCTGAAGAGAACATGAGGATCTTCCTCATCGTCATCGTCTTCGAGAACATCTCCACCCTTTTCACTTGGTCGCAAATGTTCTTTGAAAGTGGCTAACAAATGTGTCCCAGCCATTGAAATAAGTAAATCAATTTGATGTATCAGGTATAACGGTTCGTCCTGGACTACATAGGGAAAATATGCGAGATTGTCAGCTATATACAACATTTGTTGCAAAGAAGTTTTTTGGTCGTCAAACTGTTTTGTCACGGTTTGAACTAAAGCTCGTCTTTGGGGCTTTGTTATCCTCAGCAATGTGTACAAAAAGTCATTTAAGGCCGTCGTTACTTGATCTGGGCCCCGTTTACTAAGATATTTTATATTTAAATACAAATTACAAGCTTATTGTTATTATTATTATTCAATATTTGATAAACTTACGCATATCCCCTTATGATTTCATTTTTTGTTTTACTATTTACTTGCAAAACTTCTTGAAGCCTGAAACAGAGTTGAAGCCCAAATTGTACCTTCATATTAACAAATCCGGCATAAGTCTTGTCAATGTCCTTCAGTAGGGCATCAGCTCTATGTGCTGACTAAATATATAGCATGTTACAAATAAATATATTGAAGTTACTTTTAAATCCATTACTTACTTCAACCTTACAATCTGTACTCAAGCAAATCAAATAAGGCACCATTCTGACAGGATGTACCAGTCCCTGACGCAAAACTATTTGCACAACTTTAACTGCCCACAGACGTACTGTATCATCACGATTAAGAAAACAATCGAGTATTTCCTCTAAATAAAGCTGTATAATACGACTTGCCATGCCGGACGAAACATCATTCATTTCTTTTAGGTCCTCATGCTTTGATTGTTTTTCCCCTACATGTTTCAAAGTAGAATATATATATGACTATATTATATTTCATTTAATTTTTATACTCACATTCTTTTTCCTTATTATGCATGAACATTTCAGATTCTGTCAAATAAATCCAAATGTTACGCATACAAATTATTTTAATCCCTCCATCATTGGATGTTGATCTCAGTAAATCACAGTAATATTGTTTAAGTTCAGATCGGGTCAAGTAATCATCATTCATAACACAAAATGAGCCAAGTGATATAAGTGCTTGCTTTCGAATTTCATGGTTTGAGCATCCACAAAAGAACATAAGACATTCAAAAACGTTGTCACATATTGAAATAGGAAGACCACTCTTTGATTCACCTAAAAATGTATTTAAAATTCAATTAACCATATCCTTAATACTCGTAAATTACATTAAATATACCTAATGCGATGGGGGACTTAAAGTCGAAATATCGCATCAAAATACCAATTGTAAATAAACTTCTCCGAAAACTTGGTGTGTATATGTTGTCAATGCTGGCATTATGTTGCTCAACTTGATTTCGAGAAATCTCCAAAATACGATAAAACCTGTATTTTAAATGTTTTAAATGTTATTATAAGATTTTATTTTATAGCTATTTTTATACATACTTTTGAAAACAATCACGAATTAATTTATAATTCTTTGTTATTTTGTTAACCAACGCACCCAGACAGGACACACAGCTAGTAACTTCAGCCTGATTGCGGGAAACCACCAGAAGCATCAAATGCTCTTCGAGCGACGCCAAAAATGACTCACTAGCGTTGTTTACAAGAGGGACAACCTTTTCTAGAATATCAGCCACAGCGCAAATAAATTTCGCAGCCGTCGCAGAATGGCATTTAATATTTAAATACGGCTCGATTGTCATTGCATGTCGAATAAGTAGTTGAGGTCGCACTTTAGCAAGAAGATGTAGCGTTGTAATACAACCGAGCATACGCGCGTTATCAGTATCCTCGAGCTCAATTAAACGATCCACAAGGCCATCTGCTAATTGTTGACAGGCTAGCACAATCTCTTGTGGAGGCTCAGTATTTTTTTTTACTGGCTCTTGAACACTTCCGTCAAATTTTAACATATTTTCTTTCGGCTTGAAAATCTAAATGGTTGTATGACTTGAGTATCAGAGGAAACCAATTTATTAGTGCTGGTAGTGATACATACGCTCATTAAAAGTCCTTCTAACCAGGTAGTGCCAGTATCATGAGCTGTATTTACTACATCAATGATTTGATTTATTTTTCGCTGTATCCCGTTCTATTAGATTAAAGTAGATTGTCGTTGTTATATTATAAAATAAAGTAAACAGTTCTTTGTCATACTGGTCTTACCTTATCATTTTTAACACAAGGCGTGAACCACATTTTCATAAAAACTTCAGTGACAAGTTTTTGAATTCCTTCCTCGTCATTAACACGACGAATCATCTTTACACAGATTTCGGGAATTTTATCAAAATCTGGATATTCAATGCAAATATCACGCAAAATTTTTATTACACGCTTTCTTACAGAAACTCCAGTGTCCTGTCGAGATTACGATCAATGGAACAATTATTATTTTTATATATTACCGTTATATAACTTACCAGTATTCGGGTTGATAGCATGTCGTAATATTGATCTATCAGTTCCTCATTGCTAAGAACAAATTTTCCAACTAAATCGACTGCTGCTTCACGTACTGATATAGCTGTATCCAAAAATTTTTGATTAACACCCATCTGCATATCTTTTCGTTTTAGAACCAAAGGGTCCACTTCAACGATATTCGCAAGACATTTCATTGCACGAGTTCTCACAGCTATGGATGGTTCACTTTTTATAAAAAGAGAGATCATATTTTATAAGGAGAGATCAAATTAGATGCAATTTTAGTACGTACTTCACGACAAGTATAATTTTCTTAAGGCATCCATCAAACGATTGACTAAATGGTCTTTTTGTTGCTAAATATTGCGATATTAACTGAGCGTTATTGTAATCAATATAAGTTTTTATATGTTGATGTGACGCATGATTGTGTTCGCCCGCAGTAGAATATGGTTTGATTTTGTTAATCAAGTACTGTTTTCGTTCTTCCAAAACATTAAAAATTTCTAGATTAAGTTCATAGTCTATTACGTTGTCATTTTTGTTTGATTCTCCAAGCTGATTTTCATCACAGGAGTCAGAATCGGACGTGTCTGAATATTCACCTAAAAATTGAGAAAATTATAAATTTGTATTGAATAAATAAAGTTTTAAATAAATCTACTAAGGGTATTTTTACAAAATCACTTCACAAACTAGAATTTGAAAGAATTAATCAGATATTTAACATATATTTAAATTAATACCCACCAGTCTTTTGTTTTAAACGAGACTTTGGCTTTTTTTTAGCGAAACCTTTTTCGCCATTTTTTATCCGACGCCGTTGATAAATAAGGTCTCGATACCATTGTGCCAAATAGAAGTGACGCGCATAGTCCCATATTAAATTCTCCTCTTGAGCGTTCACAGCTAAAAAATCAAGTAATATTTTTTGCAGAAATTCCGTTCGTTGCTCCTCAGGATGAAGTTCGATTTTCGGCTAAAAGAGGGTATGTTTTTTTTTAATATGAACAAGCTGAACAAAAATGCTTTCAAAACTTACATTTGTTACTACTAAATCACCTTCCTTCTCTTGCTCAGCTTTTATTGACTTTATCATTGAATCAATGATATTTACTTTACACCGAGATTCTACGGTATCTTTTCGTAAGCGCGCTGCAACTATTCCAAGATAATCCAATGAAACAAGGCGTATACTTTGCTCTATGCCCTTGTCTGACACATACCGCACTAGCATAGTTCCCAACAAAGATAACAATAATTCCGATGCCGGCCATTCGGGTTTATTGACAGTAGCCAATAAATCATGAATAAAATTTTCGAATAGTGGGCGGAAATCAGTTTCATTCGTTCGAGACTTGCATTTATTAAGAAAGGTTGTCAAAAAGTTTCCACCAATACTAACAGCGACATCATACTTTTTTAACACTAGTATATCTTGATTGGGTTTCACAATTTGTGAAGCACCACTTGGAACGTCATCATCATAATCTTGCATAGACTGGTGTTTCAAACTACTTTTATTTGAATCACAAAATGAATCTGTTAAAATTGTTGCACATTGAATCAATTGAAGGACTAGTGCGGTAACCATTTGAATATTTCCACCATTATTGGTTAGCTTATATGGGCGAAGATTTTTTTTTGATGACGGTAATCTGTCAATTGATGATAATATGTCTCCCAAAATACTGTTTCGTATTTTATCATATCTTTCTTTGCGAAATATCTAGTTTTATTTATATTAAAAAAGAAAAGAGCATTAAAAATATTAGTAAAAAGACTTTTGGAACATTTTTTTATCAATTACTATTTAAGCAACTTTTTGAATGCAAAAATTGATAAAAAAAAAAAAAATTCAAATACCTGTAGTATTTTACAAAAGATAAAAATTTTCAATGGGTACTTAATGCGTTAAGACATTAAAAAGTATCATTAAAAAGGGATTTTGAAGACGTTTCCATTGATACCAATATGTCAATTAAGTAAAAATGGTGAGTAGTTAGTTTTGTCCTTTTACTTTTGGACACTATTGTATGCCAATTTCGAAGAAATTAAAATTACGTACACTTTGAAAATTTCACAATTAATAGCAATAAAAGAAACATTTCAGATTGTTTTAAAACATTCGTCATATATATAGGCACACTTAAATATTTTACTGAGTTATGTAAATTGTTTCTATTAACACTTACAGTTGTCACCAGTTCCAAGCATACAAATTGCAATGTTTCAATATTGTCTACAAAAAATGGTTCAATAGCGAGCGTTGACAGCGGTAATACTATAGTATCAACAAAAATACACTTGTCGAATAGCGCCACAAATACCTTGAGAAGCTCAACAGCTTTTGAATAAAACAGTTGCAAGCTTCTATGATGGCTTTGCTGTGATTTTGTTTTTTTGCGTTGGTTGGTTTTTTTCACACTTTTATGAACTGTATAAACAGGATCATGTAATGGAAATATTGTTTCACGCAATTGAAACTGAGCAAACTTTATAATGTGCGAAATATTATCCTCTTGCAAAAACTTAAGATCGCTCACTGTTGAGTAAATATTGCATATGAGTAAGCAAGCATCCATTGCATTTAATATTTTTTCAATGACTTCATCATCTACAATCTCATCCTCATCATCCTATGGAAATTGTTCAAGCATTAGTTAAAAATATATAATTTGTTATAATGTATTCTCAAACATACCGGTCCTGCAGAATAATTTCTGGCCAAATAAACATTTCTCATTGCATAATTAATAAGGAGGGTTAATTTATTTTTTGGTATTGAGTCTAAAGCTTGCTTAGCTTTTAACTTGGCAACATCGTTACTCATTGTGTTTAGAAGTTTCGGTGAAATGCACTCAATATTTTCATCGACTTCTTCTGCGGATAAGTTTAGAGAGAGATAAATGTTAATTAAAAATTTGTACGATTTTAGACATATTAGTAGTTTGTTTCATTAAAACCATCTGGTACCTGAATCAAAATTAGGTGATTCTGTATCGTCCAACATTTCAATAATTTGCTCCATATTTCTCATAAATTGCTGGTATGTTTGTGAGCGCGTGATTTCTTCTTTTGTACCTTTTGGTGTCGGTAGTGCCAGTATTCGTTCAACACGTCGAAGTTTTGGCTTAGAAACTAAAATCATAAAATGATAAATCATATTCATGGCATTTAAAATAAAAAAAAGCAATTAAGACTCACATATTTGGTCTGGTGGAATATCTCCTAGTGAAACAGCCATTTTTCGTTTACCGCTGGAACGCTTTTCATCAGCTTTAATGACTGTAAATACATCAACTGAGGCAGATGCTTGAGCGCTGGTTATGATTCGTGTTTCGTTTGTGCCACTGCTAGTTAATCCCATTCCCAATAGGTCGGTGGTAGATAAAGGTAGATAAGTTTGACTGTCACTGTGTTTTAATGATGATTCCTGTAGTAACCCCATATTTCTAGCCAATTCTGGTGACTTTTGTACAAACTTTTTAATACTCTGTTGCATAAGACGAGCATCCTCAACGTTAAGGCGATTTATACATACCCGAACCTGGGATTTGCCGCTTGATGACGTTGATGTCGAAGTTGTTGTAGATGTAGCATTTTTACATTGAAGATATTCATTTCCTAATGCACTTTGTCTAGTTGGCAATGCGGGAGAAAAGTGATGAGCCGGCAGAGGCGATTGCATCGTTTGTGTCGCGGCTGTATCAGCAAATTGCTCCCTTTGCAGATTTAAAACATTTGTAAAATTTCCTTGAATTGTCGATATTGCAGTTGTCGAAACTTGTGGTTGATGAACGTTTTGATGTAATGTTTCTGTTTGAATTTGGTGATTAAATTGATGCTGTCCAATATGCTGGAATGTTGATATTCTGTCCACACTACATTTTGTTTCGTTATTTACACTTTTTTCTTGATTGATGCACGCATATTGAAACTGCGGATCTTGTTGGTGTTCGACTAGAGGTCCTTGGTGTTTATTCTGTACTGTTATGTTTTGCTGTGTTATAGGTTCCAATACCGCAATGTTAGGACTTCTGTGAACTTGTGTTTGAATTAAATCCTCCAAATGCAAATTTGATTTGCTCGTTCCATCTTGATTTGGTAAGAGCCTTGATATATTCATGCTACATGTTTAAACAATTCATAAAATTATGTTATTATTTTAGTTTTTATTTGTAAGATGTTAATCTCTTACAGTTCTTGAAAAATATATTAGAACTGACCGTATAAGGGACCGTATAACTTAAATGATTATTTTATTTATTTTAATAACAAAGTAGCTCGCTTTTATTTAGACGAGCAACAAAACAAATGCAGAAAAATCATTCTTCTTGTTCAATCTATTAATTTCCATCCTATTTATTAATACAGAATACATATACATGCATAATAACGGTCTTGGCTTGAATGTTGCAAATTGTATCCCTATCGGATCCGTAATGGCATATTGATTTTTGACCTATGAACGGGACTACTATGCATGCTAATATGTATAAGAAAATCTTCGTAAAAATCCCTAATCTAAAACAACTTTTGTGCAAATTGTGCCGGGAATTGAAGCAGCTTCCGTCGCGAAATCCGGCAGTTCAACGACTAGATTGAATATTGACTGAGCACTTTTAGATACTTAAAGAATAACTTTTGCTTGTATTTATATAGCTTAAATTAGAGGACGCGAATAAAAAAAAAAAACAAATAAATTAAAAAAGAATTCAAAGAAATAGTCGACGATAGAGGGAGCCGAATCGAATAGGGTAATCGAAAAAAATGTATTGACAAATTTAAAGTTTGAGTTCTGAAAACTCACATTGCAGCCCCACTTTTCATAAGGCAAACAGGGGGTCTGTTTTCATCAGATATTATTACATAAATTACTTTAGTTTAAGATTAAGCCAGTTATTTCATATTTTTAAAAAATTGTTTGCCTTTGCAATTGTTGTACTCTTATCACATAATTAGTTGATAAAGGTATTATTAATATTATGTGATTTTTTTAATCGTCATTTATAATGATTACAATCCCTGATAAATATACAAAACTTTTTTAAAAATATGAAAAACTTCCCACCTGACTGATTGGTCCACATAACTGCTTGGGCTCTGTTGTTGGTGCTGCTGCTGCTGCTGCTGAACAACATTTAAGTTGTAGGCGGTTTGGCATATTTTATTAACAAGGCCAAGCGATTTTGATTGGAATGGTCGGTCGTTTGGGGCTATGTTATACTGTCGTTGCTGATGCTGTGACGCTCCATCATTTATCACTGAAAAATTAATGACAATTAGTAAAAATAAACATATAATTTCATTCTCAAACTTTTACCAGATTTCCGAGGCGTATTAAAAACTGTTGGGCGAAAATTATAAATACCCTGCAGCAGCTCTGGATATGTGCTTATGTTAGCTCCATGTTGCTGAATAGTGTATTGCGGCTTTAGTTCACTGAGAGAAAAGTGACACTGGATATAACTATGAGGACTTATCAAAACTATTAATGCTTACATATTATCAGAGTTTGTTTGTTCGATGGCATTAACCAATTGCCTGACGAGGTTTTCATCTCGAACTGATAGTAAATTATTGGATTCATTGGCCACCAACGAATGGAACAACAGTGATTTATTTAAAGAAGCGGCGCTTTGAAGAGAATCTGATACTGGTAATTCGCTGAGCACTAAATCAAAATAATATCTATAATAGTTGATATATGTATTTAGATGAATGTACTTACAATCCGAAGTGCTTGTTAGGCCAGCTAATGTTGTGACGGGGACGCTTGGGAGATCAGGGTCCATAATTAAGGTAATGATAATACTTGTACTTATTTCAATATGTAAGCTTAATTTGTTGTCAAATTAATTACAAACGAAGCAAATTCGCCTACAAATGAAGTAAATTATTAATTTTAATATTATACTGATATTTTGTAAAGTAAGAATTTGGAAATGAGAATAACTTTGTTCAAATATATGTACATATGTATTAATGATATTTAATGAACATTCTATTGGATTTAATTACACAAGTAATAGTAGTTAATTATTTTGGCACTCTATGGCTTTTAATTTTAGTGTTATACATACACACACTTCCATATGTACATATGTATGTAGTATATTCGATAATACATATGTATGCATATTACTTATAATCACGCATCTACCAACCATAAGTAAACACATATGTATGTACATATGTACATAAACAACAAACTCTTAATTTTTTACTTTTAAACTTGACACAATTGAGAAAACTCTAACAATCATATTCATTTAACATTATTGCTTATTATTTATAACCCTTACATATACATACATGTACGTGCATGCATATGTATATTCTCAGATAGGTACATTTCACTTCAGCAATGACAATTTGCAGCGCATTAAGCGAATAGGCACATACACAAGTATGTTTGAAGTAAACAACGTATAAAGACAGATATTTTTTGCGTTAATAGCAACCTTCATTTAATAGGACATATCCAGAAATACACAGTGTCACATTGGTTTGCTTTGTTAATAATCGTTGTACAAATTTTTGTTTTATTTATTAATTTGCTGCAAATGGCGAGTTTCAAGCCAACATGGCCGACCACTGGTATACTAAAGCTAAAATGTATGAATTACGAATGTATCTTATCATTCAGCTTTTGTCCGGGAGTTCCTGTTGTTATCGAAATTTCGGAACGATATTAGGTCAAGTTAGCTACTACGTCAGATTATCTATTAAGCATCTTACACACCAGAGCGAATAAATCGCAGCGGCAGCGGCGCGAATATGTAATTACATTGCGTCTTATGAACGTATGCACACCAAAGCGGAGCGAATTCGTTTCGACGGTGAATGTGCAGCGTTTTTTTTTCCAGAACCGCGCATGCAGCGTTTTTTCCGCTTGCCGCCAAGAATGATAAAATTACATTGCGCAGAAATTTGCTCATATTCTGCGCTGATGACGTCACATGTGATGCGTTGAATTTTTGCTTTGTTTACATGTTAAATTACTATATTTTGGCTTTTAATACAATATATATTATAATAATATAATACGAGAAGCAGTTTTTAACTTATAATCATTCACTTTTATTAAAAAATATTAATATTAAAACATCAAATGTGAATGAAAAAACAGCAAATAAATTCGCGGTAGTGAGAACACACTTGCGATTTTGGCGCGGAAAATATCACGCGGTTTATTCGCGCCGCTGCCGCTGCGATTTATTAGTTCTGGTGTGTGAGATGCTTTAAGTAAATAAAAAATATAAATATTGTAACTTACGTGTTACATGTCTTTCTGCCTAAAGGTACGTGACACATTCGCTTTTTGCTTACATCGCTCTCATGTACGCACACAAAACTTTAAAGCAATTTTTTGTTGCAAAAAAAAAACCTGGAAAATCAAATTCAGCTCTCAGTTCTCTCGTGAGCAATAGAAATAGAACACGTTCTATTTGCTTGGGTATGTTTCATCGCTCCACTCGAACCATTTTTATACGGTATAATATATTTATTTATTTAGTATTTGTTAGTGGTTTTGACAAAGAAAAGTAAAACTAAAATTGCAAAATTCAAATGCAATGCCGCAGTGCTATGTATCTATGAGCAAGAAATATATTGTATTTGGAGTAAACGCGTGTGGGCACGCGTTGGTTAAACGACGGTGAGAAATGGAGAGAAAAGTGATGTATTGGGTTGGCATTTTACAGCACAGCACAGTCGTGTGCCTCTAACACTGTAAATAGAGACTATAGCCTTCATCTCTGCCTGATTGTCAATATAGATTGATTTGTTCCATAGCGTTTCTGCCAAGGAGTACATAAATTGGATCGCGTTCCAGACAGCGTATGTCTCAGCCTTGAACTTACTTTAAAAATCTGGAAGACGGTAGGAAAGCTGCCCTTTTAAATCACTAGAAAACCCTCTAGATTAAGGGCGTCCAAACTCATTATTATTTATTTTTGTAATTGCGAGAATGGCAGGTTGCCATATGCACATCAACGTGTAAAAGACGCCACCCGCAAGCTTACCAAAGCGTTAAAGCAACAAGAAGCAAATAGTCAACATCGCTACATCCAGCAACTATCATGCCCTCCTATCGTGCCTATCAAAACTCTTTGAAAAATGCTTGGATAAATCCATATCTAAGAAACTCATAACAAAATCCCATACATTTCAATTTGAGGTTTCGTGAAAACACGGCACTATCGAGAGGTCAATCGGCATCAACATCTGAAATAAGAAGCGCATTCGAAAACCGAGAATATTGCACTGCAATATTTCTTAGATGTATACCAACGCATTCGATAAGTGTCCGGACTAGAAGGCCTAACGCATTAAAGATCAGAGCTACACGCTTCCTAACTAACACTCACAAATTAATTAAGAGTCGTATCTATACGACAGGAAATTTGCAGTGAGATGCAATTCTGCTATGTCTGGTGACTATTTGATCAGAGCTGGAGTCCCACAAGGCAGCGTACTTGGACCAACATTATATGTCCTTTACACAGCCGATATTCCAACAAGTAGACGACTAACAAAATCCACCTTTGCTGACGATACAGCTATTCTCAGCCGTTCGATGTGCCCTATGCAAGCATCAGCGCAACTGGCTCTTCGAAGTGGAGAAATGGCTCACTGGCAAGCATCTGAGGTATCACTTACTTGTCCAAAGTTTGCGCAGGCAATGATAATTTCGTATGTCCAGTGCAAGCTGTTTTCATTTTTTTTAAGTGCACGTATTTCGTACAAAGCAACAACAAAGTTCGCAAAAAAACTACTCGACACAACAACAAACTCATGGATAGTGTTGTTGCCACGCTCGCGCAGTCGAGACAAGGCAACAACAAACACATGGAAGTGTTGTCGCTATGCTCGCACAGGCGAGAGAAAAAAAAAAAAATTCGAAAAATTGTTTGTGTAGTTTTCATTGCCTTATAGAAGGTGCGCGTATATATTATTTTTATTATTATTATTAATTGGAGTAAAGTGCGCTGCGTCCTAAAAGGTCTATTGTGCCTCCCATTGGTAGATGAGTTAAAGTTCCCTATCCACCCCTATTTTGTGCAGAAATGCCAAAACTTTTCCAGGTTTCAAGTTCCTCATCTGTCTTGTATCTAGGGTAAGAGTCCCCAACTGATTATGTCCAACTCTGCAGAGCGCAGGACACTCCTCCAGTAGGTGCTCTGGAGTTTCGCCGTGCTCTAGACAGAGTCTGCAAAAAGCATCGTCCACAATTTTTAGTTTGTGCAGATGTTTATGCAGTCTGCAATGTCCCGTTAGAAAGCCTGTAACTATCCGAAATGAGCTTTTGCTCAAATTCAGACAATCGACGGTACGTTTCATGTCATAGCCGCCCATTAGTCTTTTACTATGACTGGCTCCTAGCGATTTTTCACAAGATGTCGCTCTCCCGACTCGAGTTTCTAGCAGGGACCGTATATCAATTATAAGTTATTTTAAAAATTACGTTATACTGATTATATGTTGATTTTTAAGATTTTTCTCACCAATAATGATTAATTTTGATTAATTTTACAATAACTTATAAATAATCATTACTTTTCAGCAAAAAAAATATAAATCAATAATAATGATTATTTATGATTTTTATTTTTTTCGCTCAAAATAAAACTCACTGTTTGATTACAGCCTAATTATTAAAGCTTTTCCAATCTTTGTCACATGTCCTTTTATAACACATCTAAAGGATCAATTTTTTTATAATTTTGCCACGCCCACCTTCCGCCCCTCCGAAAATTAGAAAAAATCAATTATTAGGCGTTAATCTCAGGCTAGCGACTCAAATGCCCACATACAGGATGTATGTCCTTGTTTGCATGTGTCTTGCTAATTTTATCCCTTTCGGATGCAAAACAAGGAATATATTCAAAGAATACATTATGTATGCAAATACCAAGTGTAGCTAGTTGCCAAACCTTTTAAAGCGAGAATTACAAGTATCAGTTAGTCATAATGTATTATTTGAATATCTTCCTGGTTTTGCATCCGAAAGGGATAAGATTAGCAAGGCACATGCAAACAAGGACATACATCCTGTATGTGGGCATTTGAGTCGCTAGCCTGAAATTAACGCCTAATAATTGATTTTTTCTAATTTTCAGAGGGGCGGAAGGTGGGCGTGGCAAAATTATAAAAAAATTGATCCTTTAGATGTGTTATAAAAGGACATGTGACAAAGATTGGAAAAGCTTTAATAATTAGGCTGTAATCTTACAGTGAGTTTTATTTTGAGCGAAAAAAATAAAAATCATAAATAATCATTATTATTGATTTATATTTTTTTTGCTCAAAAGTAATGATTACTTATAAGTTATTGTAAAATTAATCAAAATTAATCATTATTGGTGAGGAAAATCATAAAAATCAGAAAGTTGCAAATCATGGTGAATATGCATAGATTATACAAAAAGGATTAATATGACGTTATCCTTTTTTTTCTATGTCGATTTCAAGTGAATGATTTTTTCATTTGAAATTCGCGACAGTAATCATTATTTACGGTCCCTGGTTTAATGTTATGCTGCGTTAACAATTAACTTGACCTAAGCCCACAAAAAGGCTCCGGTCCCCAGAATGCAGAGCTTGCTTCTTTCCTGGCTAGTTCGTCAGCAAGCTCATTTCCGGGGATTCCGGCGTGACCCGGGACCCAGTAAATGGTCACCCTGTTGGTTCTACCCAAATTGTTGATTGAGTCAATACATTGCCATACTAGTCCAGAGACTACCTTGTGAGCAATCAGTGATTTGATTGCTGCTTGGCTGTCCGAGAAGATGCCAATGTCCCCGTTCATGTAGCCTCTTTCTATGTTGAAGGCTGCGCATCTTTCTATTGCGTGTATTTCCGCTTGGAAGATGCCTGTAAGTTTTCCTAGCGGCTCATAGTACTTGAATTTGGGTCCGCATACTCCTGCTCCTGCCCCATTTGCATGTGAGTGACCCATCTGTATACCACATAATGGCATGTGGTTTCACATTAGGGACTGTCCATATATTACGTAATCACGTTTTCGGCGATTTTTGACCCCCTCCCCCCTGGTAATCAAAAGTAATCATTCAATGAAAAACCTCCCTCCTCCCACAAGGATTACGTAATCACAAGAAAAAAAAAATAAGCAAATTTGTTCTTTTAATCTATATTTTCAAACGGAGATTCCACGGAGTTCCATTCGGTACTTATTGGCGGAGTAATCGGCGCGAAAGTAAATTTTTAAACAAATACTTTTAACAAAAATATTCGATAAAAAGATTACGTAATCATTGTCCAAGACCCCCTCCCTCCTCAAGTAATCAAACATAATCATTTCCTTGACCCCCTCCCTCCACCTAGGCGATTACGTAATATATAGACAGCCCCTTCTAGGTGTTATTTAGGCCTTTCCCCTCTGTTTTATTACTTATTTCAGTATTAAAGAACCTAGTGAAATTGCATTTGGTATCTGTTACGTCCTGAGGGAGTTGTGCCATGAGATTAGAGGCGCTCCCCTCCTCCCATATTTGCACACTTCCCTGGATTCCAAAACTTGCTCTTTTCGCACACTGATTTATGTAGATGTGCAGTGGTGGCAACCCAAGTATCACGTCCAATGCTGTGGACGGGCATGTGCGCATTGCGCCCGATATGCACGTTCAAACTAGTCTCTGAAGTTTTCGCAGAGACCTTTTCGCACATACCACAGCACCGTAGCTAATAATTGGTCGTACCATCGCTACGAACATCCACATGAGTATCTTAGGCTTCCCCTAAGAAACTCATGTGGATGTTTGTCGCGATGGTACCCCAGTTCTTGCCAGAAAGCGCTCTACAGCTCATTAGAGCCATGGTTGCCTTCCTGGTAGAATTTTCTAATTGGCGTTTCCACTTTAGCCTACTATCTAGTATTACCCCTAGATACTTGACCTCGTTGGAAAGCTGTATTGTCGCATCTCCAATTTTGATTGGCTTCAGCCGATTTAGTTCTATATCTATTTATGAAAGCAACTATTGTAGTTTTGGCTGGTTTTATGCTCAGCCCCACGCTTTTGCACCATCCCACGCTTAGTTTTAGTCCCAGGATGACCCATTCACATAATGTGTGCTTATATTTTCCCTTACAGACAATGGTAATGTCGTCGGCATAGCCTTGGCATTCAAATCCGTTGTCTGAAAGAGTTTCAAGAAGCTCGTCAACTACTATACTCCACATGAGCAGACATCCCATTGTAGTTTGCGCTCTGACTGTTAAGGTACCCACTGTCACCTCTGCTACCCTGGAGTCTAGTAAGCGTTCTAGCCACATCACTAGTCCTTTTTCTACTTTTTTCTTTTGGTCAGTGCTCTCACTACTACGTCATGCGCCGTGTTGTCAAAAGCCCCCTCTATGTCCATGAAGGCACCGAAGGCAATCTCTTTAGCCTTCACTGACCTATTGAGAGAGCTCGTGAGCTCTGATTCCTGCCTGCTCTGTATGGGTGTTGGTTCTTATGTAATGGACAGTCTACTAAATACGTAAGCCTCATGTAGTTGTCCACCACTTTTTCAAGGGACTTAAGTAGGAAAGAGGTCAGACTTATCGGCCGAAAGGATTTGGGTTGAAAGGGATCGTCCTTCCCAACCTTTGGGAGGAAGATAACTCTGGCTACTCTCCATGCACTAGGTATATACCCTAGTGCTATACTGCCCCTAAATATTCTAATAAGATACGGCATTAGCAGCTCCAGTTCTTTCTGTAGATGTATCGGTGATATCCCGTCTACGCCCGGAGCCTTTTATGGCATGAAGGTGCCAATTGCCCACCGTATCCTATGTTCTTTTACTATTTCTGAGGCTACTTTCCAGTTTGGCCTTCTGGCTATGTGTAAGGAAAATGTGTAAGGAGTAGAAGCCTAGCCTTCTCTTCCTCATTCTCCGTGAATGTACCGTCCGATTTCTTTAGGCAGAGTTCTTGAATGCCCCTTGCGTTTGAAATCGCTTTGAGCACCCTCGCTGCTGGTGGTGTCTTTTCTATGTTGGTACAGAACTTGCGAAAGTGGGCTCGCTTGCTCTTCCTTCCTTCTTCCTTATAGACGTAAGCTTGGTAGTATAGTGATCCCAACTGCTCTCACTCTTCTTTGCTGTATTAAACAGTTTTCTAACTTCTTTTATCAGCTTCTCTAGTTCCGGACTCCACCGAGGATTGTCCTTTCTTGAGGTCACTGCCCCCTCTCATGGTATGCGTCTGCTAATGTCTCATTTATGTCATTTGTAAGATTTTCTAACTCACTGTTTGAACCTACTCTAGAGTTAACGCTGAGTCTTTTCAAATTAAGGTCGAGAATTTCTTGAAACGCCAACCAATCATTTCTTCTCGGGTTTCTAATCTTATTATTGAAGGCTAGGCCCTCCTTAATGTCGAATAGAATGATTCTGTGGTCCGACATTGACGGCTCTTTTACTCTCCAGTTTTGAATAAGCCCGGAAAGTCCTCTGTTGCCTATCGTTTGGTCCAGGACATCTGCTCTGCTCTTAGTAACGAACATCGGATCAGATCCGACGTTTAATACGCTTAGATCTGTTTCTAGACAATAATTGAGAAGGTACTCAGTCCTACTATTATCGTCTGTGCTGCCCCACGTTGTGCTGTGTGCGTTGGCATCACAACCCAGCAATAGTGGCAGTTTTCTTCTGTTACAGTGGTCCACCAGAGCCTGCACCTTAGGTGGTGGTGCCTCCGCATCTTATCCCGGGAAGTAGGCTGATGCTACCACCAGGTTTCTCGGACTCGGCCCGACAGTGATCTGCACTGCTACCAGGTCTTTACTGAGGAATTGAGAGAGACAAGAAGTTTATGTTTTTATACACTTTGACGTTTTTGTAAAAAATGGAAAAGGGGTATTATCACTAAGCATACAACACATAGAGGCGTCAAATCGACTAAAAATGTGTTGCATAAAATTTTTGGACGATTGAGTCCCAGTCATACTTCGTGAAGTTTCGTGCTGAAGTCGCGAACCGAAGACTCATTGCCGAAATCGAACCAGTGTTGCATTGCCTAAGAGGCTTTCAACGCATGAGGGTGGCTACGCTGCGCAGCGCGCTGATATTCTTTCTATGTATGCGTGCAGCCCTTAGAGCAGGGGCGTCCAAGCCCTATGCTCAGTGTGCTCATTTGTTTTTGTAATTGCTCTTCAGTATAGGAAGAGCAAATGCGTATATAAATACGCGCTCCTTCCATAAAACGCAAATTACACAAACAATTTTTCGATTTTTTTTTTTTTTTGTCTCTCCTGTGCGAGCATAGGTTGTTTCACTTTCATGTGTTTGTTGTTGCCTTGTCTCGACTGCGCGAGCGTGCAACAAACACTTTCATGTGTTTGTTGTTGTTGTTGAAAAATTTTTTGCGAACTTTGTTGTTGTTTGACGAAATGCGTGCACTTAAAAAAATTAAAACAGCTTGCACTGGACATACGAAATTATCATTGTCTGCGCATATTTGGCAAGTAAGGGGCTTGCCAACAGAAGAGCACCACATTTATGACGCATACATAAAAATGTTGTTCTTATTGCAACCATTTTAGTCGATTTGCGCCTCTATGTGTTGTATGGCTAGTGGTATTATGAAGTTGCTCAATGTATGTAACAGGGAGAAGGAAGCGTGTGGCAGACCCCGTAAAGTATATATATTCTTGATCACTAAAACAAACTGAGTCGATATTGCCATGTCCGTCTGTCCGTCCGATTGTTCTCTGTCCGTCCGTCTGTCCGTCCGTATATCCGTCCGTTCCGTCTGTATGAGTGCGTGTTTCTTCGTCACTATAAGAGCTAGAGTAACCAAATTTGGGATGTAGGTGCTCCTAATCCAGGACACTACGCTTTTATCTTTTTTTATTTCCTCCCCCCTCCCCGCAAATCGAAAAAAAAATATAAGGCAGTACAAAAATCTTTTAAAAATCTGAAATAAATCACAAATTGGCCTTTAGTCTCCTGTTTCGACCCGATTAGCAAGTTTCAGAACGATCGATTAAACGTTAGGATAACTTAGGAATATTGACATTTCAATTCGATATAACGCGGGGTGCACGTGCTTGACCGCCGCCATACAAACGTCGCTGCCGACGCAGCGGCGTTGTCGATGCTGACGCTGCTACAACGAGCTGTGACGCGTCCGCTGTTTTGTGTGTATGTGTTTGTGAGTGCATGCAAGTGTTTGCTGCGATGCCCTAGTCAAAGTGTATTTTAAAGTTGGTGGCGCCCAACTTTAATTTGTCCACTTGTTATTTATCAAGATGCAAGTTCTTGATTTAGTCTCGCGACAGACTGCTATTACCTGCACATTCTTGTCGTTCAGACCGAAGATTCTGCCCTTGACGGTCCACGGCTCTTGGACGAGCACCAGCCCCAGGCCCAGCCTGGAGTCAACCTCGCTATGACAGCCGAGGCTGCCTTCGCATGATGTAGGTTGACCTGTGCTAGACTATCGTCTAGGCTATCTGAGACGAGCGTTTGCTTGTCTTCGGACTTGCCATCCTCCGATTCTCCCACCTGTAGCCCTGCCAGGTCTAGGCCTTCCAGCGATGCATTGTCAGCATCAGCCTCGAGTTCTGCTAGTGCATCACTCTCGACTGTGTTCACCTCGTCGGGGACAGCCACTGCGGTGCTAGGCCCGACTGGGTGGCACTGTCGGTGCTGCGCCCTTTCTTTTCTGCAGGCGACATGAGGGCTGGCCAAAACGGTAGCTCAGGAGCATGCCGTTTTGCTGAGTAATAGTTGAGTAGGCTGCTCTACTCACAGGGTCACCAGCTTTCCCCCCCTCGTCTCCATGTACTTCAGCACAGTCCAGGTGTCCGGGAGAAGGTCTGTATTCTGTCCCTTCAAGGGGTCCGGGGACGTCTGCTCCTGTTCACCTGATGACCGCGGTAGATGAACTGTTACGATCTCCAGTTCCAGGAGCTGCTCCCCCATGCAGGTTTTGAGTTGCACTCCTTCTACCGCGGCCATCTTGGGTACGACGGATACCAACCAGTCTCTGGTATTGTCGTCCCGGCATTCTATTACTATCAGACCGGGTCTGAAGCGGATGCCGTTGAAATTGAGGCTGGTGCTCCATCCCTTCCTCAACTCCATAATCAGCATTGTCTCCACACTGGTCAGTTTTTCTTTGGGCAGCAGTATGCACACTCATCGAGGCGGCCAGGTATCGATGAGGCTCCGTAATAATACAGCCAGTTAACCCCGACTGCAAACTGGCCAATAAGCACGGGTCGCGTCACGCTCTGGTTTGGGGCTGGTTAATTATATTTATATGAGAACCATCCCATAGCGTTTTATCCTTCCCCGCCAAGCGTAACCTGTAGTCATGATACGGGCATACAGTCACCTGGTCACTAGTCCCAGATGGCTCTATACACCGAATCTTAGTTAGACACTGCAATGCTTAGGCGAGCAAGTGACACTAAATCACCCGGTAACAACCCGGGACAATGCAGTGTCCATTGCCCAGCCGGCACCCCCGTGGAGGGTTAAGCTAGAGGATTTTTGCCAGCCAGCACGTATATATACACGCATTTGCTCTTCCTATATTTAAGAGCAATTACAAAAACAAATGAGCACACTGAGCATAGGGCTTGGAGCCCCTGCATAGAGTTCAGTCAAAATCCTTAGAACTATTTCACCGGAAGCAGCGTGGTACATCGAAATGAAAACATACAGAAAGACCTAAATATTCAACCATACAGAGATGTAATAGTTGAACAAGGTAGAATACTGCAGTAAGCTTTATTCGCATCCTAATCCCCTCGTGCGACGGCTAACAAGGCTGTGCAGCCGCTCCCGTCTGCGTCGTAACGACCTACCAACAGCGATAGAATCTAGGAACCTGCAATCCTTTAAAACAGTTTAAAGAAACTGTTAGATAATGTTTATTTATAAGATTTGTATACTTATTGTTAGTCTCAATTTAAGAGAACATTCAATAAAAACAGCAATTTAAAAAAAAAAAAAAACATTGCTTTTTTCCAATGGCAAGATATAGGATTCTAAAATATGTAACTATAAAGCTTACAAAAATATTTACTGCTGCACAAATTTGAAAAATACAAACTTTCTCTAAAAAAAAAAGTACTAAAGTTTTCACTATGAAGAATATGTAATACGATAACTCGAAACTATCGATAAATCGAAAGGTCGAAAAAGACAAAAGGTATCGAAACGTTACAAAAAGTTCAAGCATTCCACTATGGTCCCAAAGTCAATTTTTTTTTGGCATAAGGTCTACTAATAAAGCTAGGGACTTGAAATTTGGCATGAACTTTATTTGGAATATTTTAGAATTTTGTATTTTTTTTTTCAAATTTCAATTTTTATTATTTTTTATTGTTGGAAAACGCCAAGTCACCGCGCACATAGTACTAATTTTCAACAATTTTCGGTTAAAAACTTGTGAGTTTTTCTCGAAAAGGGGGAAAAACTATTACTGCGCGGTCAAATACAATACTTATAAGAACAAACGTACGTTATTAGTTTTTCTCAGTATGACTCAGCTTGTTAGTTACACTCTATGAAAAGTAGAGAACGAATTTAAATTTATTACACAAATCCACATAAACAATACACGCATACACAACTAAAAAACTAGGACTACACATAAAAATACTATTCAAAATAGATAATACATACCTTTATCTTCATTTTACATTGTTAAATTATTTTAATTGACGCGAAAATATTTAATTGTGAAAAAACTAAAATCATGTCAAAAAAAATTTTTTTGTTTGTTTAAGCATCTGATTGATTGGTGACTTTTAAGAGCTCACAAAAAACTTAATATAAAATATAAATTTTTTAAAAATTATATTGTATGTGTGCCATGTATTTACTTTAAGATTGCATTAGCAAAAAGTCAAAATTTTTACATTACCAAAAAAATCGACTTTGCGACCATAGTGCATTCCCTAAGTACGGTAAATGGCTTTTAACAATTCAATTTTTTTAAATTTAAATGAAACTGATAGACAGAAAAAAACAAAGGAAATAGCTGCTATATAGAGCGCTTAGAGGACTGACCTTAGCAAGCTTCCCTGGGACCTCAAATATAAATTTGATGAATTTCGGACTCGTCCGAATTTAGTTTTGGGTGCTACCACTGTGCAGCGTACCCACCCTCATGCGTTGAAAGCCACTTAGGCAATGATATATGCAACACTGGTTTGATTTCGGCAATTATTCTTCGGGTCGCAAACTCAGCACGAAAGTTCACGAAGTATGCCTGGGGCTCAATCGTCCAAAAATTGTATGCAACAACTTTTTAGTCGATTTGACGCGTCTATGTGTTGTATGCTTTGTGGTACTACGTAGTTGGCACGAGGAACTTGAATTTGTGCATCAAACCAATATGCGATACACTGTCAAAATACTCATGTCAATCAGGACTGAGGAAAGCTGCCGTGCATTATTTACTGGTTTTCAATTAGAGTGCATTTAGAATGGTTTGCACTACCCGTGTTCTAAGCCCAAATTGGTGCTCTGGGACTAGTCCCCAGTCGTCTAGTATTGGCAAGAGTCTGGCTTAAAAAAATTTTTCAAATACTTTTGATATAGGGGTAACCCTAACTTTGATATAGTTCCTAGTAAGCGTGATGGGACGTTAGGAGGCAGGGTCCTGCTCATGTTTCCCGGGGCTAGGTATCATTATGATTTCCGCTCACTTCCACTGGGACCGGAAAATGTGCAGCCCAATGATGGCATTGGACATGGACGTAAGAAACGATGGATCGATATAATCGTAACAAGGGCTTTTAATCGTCTATAAGCCAGAATCGGACGTATAGGTCCATTTGTGTGTGTTTTGTTGTTGCATTTTTCGTAATTGCGCTCACACAAAACTAACTAACGCTCTCATTTAACGTACTCTCTTAGTTGTGCGCTCTTAGTCGTTGCATTAGCTGTTAATATTTTTGTTACTCACATACCCTTTCGTAGAGCATATACATTTAAAATGTTCGCTTGCTGCATTAAAAATTGCAAATGCCAAAGCGATGCAACTGCTGAGTGCATCGGATGCTGGCTGTGCGATAAATTTTATACAATGTGAAGTGTGCAGGCTTCACGATTAAAGTTAAAGATTCCATTATGAACAAGACCCGCTTAAAATGGTCATGTGAATCTTGTCGTGAAGCTGAGGCCGACATGTCTAGGTTTATGCGACAGACTAAGCTTAATTTTTATGCTCTGCGAAAGAGTTTTAATAAACTCAATGATGAGTTTAGAAGTATTTTAGACGAATCCCAGTAACACCTAAAAAAACTAATGATGTAACATTGGTCAACTGTCCAGTAACACCTGTTACTGCAGTTTGCCCTAGTATTGTTATAAATGATGATGAGGCTGGTCCGCCATCTAAAATTGTTAAAAAGAGTGTTAGATCGCCTGGTGATAGTTTCCATACTCCGCGCCCTGCTCTTAAGCCCTTATTAGCTGTTCCTTTACGGAAACAAGTTTTTGTTTCTAAGCTTCACCCGGATACTTTGGCTGAAGATTTAATACTTACATTCAATCAAAGATTCCTAACTCTATAATCACTGTTAGAAAAATTTAAATTTAAATATTCTAGAGAGATATCTTCATTTAAATTGAATGTGCCACCAGAATTATTCGACACTATTTGTCGAATTGAACTTGTAATAACTTGCTTGTTAAAGAATTTACATTTAAAACTAAAAGCAGACCAACTGTGTCGCTGCCAAAATTAAATTTTTCTACAGTGAAACCTACTAAACCTACTAATGACTAATAACTTCGTTTGTTTTAGCATATCAAAATGTTAGAGGCATTAAGTCAAAATTAGCTAAACTATATATAGATAGTACTTCTTTTGATTATAATGCTCTTGCCTTCACTGAAACCTGGTTAAAGCCTGAAATTTCTAGTTCAACAATTTTCACAAATAAATATACCACTTATAGATGTGGCCGTCTGTCACGGGGTGGTGGTGGCGTATTGATTGCCGTTGAATTCGACCTTTTATCGGAATTAATTTGTTCTTTATCTAACATTGAATTTGTTGCAGTTAGAGTGACTGTTTGTCAAATTTCCTTCTATATAACCTGCTCCTATATTCCACCTCAATCGGATGTTACAATTTATAATGAACATCTATCTAATATACAATTAATATCCTCTTTAATTTACCAGAAATATCTCGGTTCCACTATGGATAACTTGGTAGTTTCCTACTAGCTCCAACGAGTTCATAAATAATTTACTGGATCTTTCACTTTATGAAATAAATAATGTTCCTAATTGTAACAACCGATTTCTTGATCTTATATTTGTATCGGATCATTCAGCTAGCGCAGTTAGCAGAATAGATCCGATTGTGCTTTCCGAAGATGTATTTCACCCAACTTTAGAATTACTTTTAGAGCTACCGGCTCTTGAGCAAACCGTGCAGCCTACAGCTGCGCCTAAGCCTCGTTGTTTTAGAAAGGCCGACTTTAATAAATTAAATAATCTTATTATAAATCATGACTGGTCTAACTTTTTTGCCAGCAATAACTTAGAAATTGCTTTGTCTCTTTTTTATAACGCCTTAAATAGCTTTTTTGAACAATCCGTTCCTCGTAGACAACCTGGTAGGTCTAAAAAGCCTTTATGGTTTACTAGAGAGTTAGCGGGCTTAAAAAATTTAAAATCGCGTTAAAGATACAAACGTACAGGGAATAGTATTGATTTTTTGCGCTATTCTACTGCTAAATCCAATTTTAACTTGTTAAATTCTCAACTTTACAACAATTATTTATGTCGCTGTCGGCTTCAGTTTGCTCAGGATCCTAAACAGTTTTATACATTTTGTAAATTCTAAACGTAAATCGTATTCAACACCTAACTATGTTTCTTGTGCAAATACTACGGCAAATAATGATCAGGCATCAGCCGATCTATTTGCAGACTTTTTCAAACAACCTATTCAGTCACTAACAACTTTTCCTACACACACACACTACCCTTATAACATCAACAAATCAAATTTTGTTGCAGAGCCTGTGATTACCGAAGACTCAGTATTGAGTGAACTAAACGTAATGAAACCTACGTTCTCTCCAGGACTAGATGATGTACCAGGTTGCGTACTTAGATATTGCGCTGGTTCACTATATTTACTTTTACATAGATTATTTGCCTTGTCCCGTTTTACCATGTTTTTTGCCCCCCCCCTTTATTGCCTCCAATCTGGCAGGGAATCTTTTATTATTCCGTTACATAAAAATGGCTCTAGAAGTTATGTAAATAACTATAGGGGTATATAAAATTGTATTTTAAAATTAATTGTTCTACGGAAAAAATTCTTACTTCTCAATTAATGCATTTCAGTAGCTCAATTGTTTCACCTTACCAACATGGTTTTGTGAAACATAAGTCTACTACCACCAATCTACTTGAGTTTTCTTCAATGGTAATCAAAGGTTTTCACAACAAAATGCAGACTGTTATTTATACTGACTTTAGTAAAGCATTTGACTCTGTTAGTCACCGTCTTCTAGTTAATAAATTAAACCAGGGACCGTAAATAATGATTACTGTCGCGAATTTCAAATGAAAAAATCATTCACTTAAAATCGACATAGAAAAAAAAGGATAACGTCATATTGTTGAGTTAGCGACTTGTCGCTAGCTGTAAGATTGCTAATCGCGATTTAACGCCCGAATTTATATTATAAACGAAGTTGATTTCTTTATAATATGTTGCTTTATTACTGCCTTCTGCAGGTTTATTTGTGTTTAGTTTAGTTAAATTTACAATGTTTTTGAGTATATGTATGTACATATATATATGCGGCACGGCCGGCTTACAAGAATAACTACAGAGCAGGGTCTGTCCGTTACGAGAGTCTAAAGCGAGTTAAAGTTCAACTTGTTAGTAGCGACGATCGAAAGTAAGTGTAAAGTAGAGAATTATAGGCTCGGCCTTATAATTCTTAGCGAAAGATAGAGCGATAGAAGATTAGCGATAGCGAAAAGAACGCACAAAGAGAGCGCGAGCTTTATTAGTGCAGTGCACGCACAAAGAAGAGAGCGCATAAGTACAAGCGCAAAGAAGAGAGCGCTTGAGCTTTCTCAGCGCCAAAGTGCAAGCTTACACCAGATCAGCTGTTAGTAGCTGAAGAGTCAAATTGATTGGCCTTGCATGACCAAACACATATTAATCCTTTTTGGATAATCTATGCATATTCACCATGATTTGCAATTTTCTGATTTTTAAGATTTTCCTCTCCAATAATGATTAATTTTGATTAATTTTACGATAAATTATAAGTAATCATTACTTTAGAGCAAAAAAAATAAAAATCAATAATAATGATTATTTATGATTTTTATTTTTTTCGCTCAAAATAAAACTCACTGTAAGATTACAGTTTAATAATAAAAGCTTTTCCAATCTTTGTCGCATTTCCATCTAAAGGATCAATTTTTTTTTATAATTTTGCCATGCCCACCTTCCGCCCCTCTGAAAATTAGAAAAAATCAATTATTAGGCGTTAATCTTAGTCTAGCGACTCAAATGCCCACATACAGGATGTATGTCCTTGTTTGCATGTGCCTTGCTAATTTTATCCCTTTCGGATGCAAAACAAGGAAGATATTCAAAGAATACATTATGACTAACTGATTCTTGTAATTCTCGCTTAAAAGATTTGGCAACTAGCTACACTTGTATTTACATACATAATGTATTGTAGCGAATATTAGCCGTTTGGTGGGCCCACAAGATCTTTTTGGGTCCGAGCTACGCTACTGTTGGCCGAGCGGTGGCAATCTTTTAGGTCAGTTTAGGCGGTAGGCGGTTGAGCGAGAGAGCGGGTTCGATTTCTTGCAACGTTAGGCACAGTCGATAAATAAATCACTAACACAATTTAAATGTTTAGTTTAGTTAGCATTTATTTTTAAGATGGTTCGAGATTTATTAGATTAAATTAGTGCTTATTTAAGTCTGATGCGCGTCTGTTCGGCACGATGCCCGGAAGGAAAAGAGAGTGAGCCAGGGACGGGAAGCGCCCAGGGCTAGACGCTTAAAGCGCCCAGGGACGAAGGAGAACCAGGGCTAGGTCCTCTAATTGCCCGATCGATACAGAGCTTTCGGTGGTGGTAGGCTGATCCCACCGAAAGCTCAGCTTAGCTGCCCAGCTGATCGGTGGGTCCAGCTGATTTCGTTACAGTATTCTTTGAATATCTTCCTTGTTTTGCATCCGAAAGGGATAAAATTAGCAAGGCACATGCAAACAAGGACATACATCCTGTATGTGGGCATTTGAGTCGCTAGACTAAGACTAACGCCTAATAACTGATTTTTTCTAATTTTCAGAGGGGCGGAAGGTGGGCGTGGCAAAATTATAAAAAAATTGATCCTTTAGATGGAAAAGCGACAAAGATTGGAAAAGCTTTTATAATTAGGCTGTAATCTTACAGTGAGTTTTATTTTGAGCGAAAAAAATAAAAATCATAAATAATCATTATTATTGATTTATATTTTTTTTGCTCAAAAGTAATGATTACTTATAAGTTATTGTAAAATTAATCAAAATTAATCATTATTGGTGATGAAAATCTTAAAAATCAATATATAATCAGTATAACGTAATTTTTAAAATAAAACTTATAATGATTACGGACCCTGAATTAAACTTGATTGGACTTCCAAGCAATTTTTTGAAATGGATTTCCAATTACTTAACTAACAGAACTCAGAGGGTGATTTTCAAGTCGGCTGTTTCCAAGCCAGTATTCGTGACGTCTGGTGTCCCTCAAGGTAGTCATCTTGGTCCTTTGCTCTTTAACCTATTTATTAACGATCTTCCCTCAATCATTATGAATTCTAATATTTTGATGTACTTTATTGCAGACCGATCTTGATTGCTTTGTTTAATTGGTGCAAAAATAATTTATTAAAACTTAATTGCTTAATCGGAGGTTAATGACCTGGGTATTCTCCTTGATAGTAAGCTGAAGTTTGACAAACAAGTTTCCTTAACTGTCAGTAAGGCGATTCAAGTTCTCGGCTTTATCAAACGATGGGCTAAAGAATTTGATAACCCTTACACAACTAAACTACTTTATATATCTCTTGTTCGACCGATTCTGGAATATGGATCTTGTATTTGGTCTCCACAATACTCGAACCACCAGATTAGTATTGAATCTGTTCAAAAAAAAATTTGTATTATTTGCTTTCCGTGGCTTTAACTGGGTTCCAGGTGTTGATCTACCATCTTACTCTAGTAGCTTAATTAATCTTCCATCTTTAACTAATCGACGAATCATGCTTGGCGTCATGTTCATGATTAAATTAATTAAAGAGGAAATTGATTCTTCATATTTGTTGGGTCAACTTAATTTCTCGGTTGCTGTTAGGTATACTCGAAATTTTGTTCCCTTAACTCTAAACGTTTGCACAACTAACTATTTACTGCTCTGTGCTGATTATAATAAACTTTATTCTGTTATCAACACAGAGACCTCAGAGTTTATTACTAAACGGTGTATCTTAACTTACTTAAATATTAACAAATACCTTTAATCCAGATCTGATTGGGTTTTTTTGGGTATTAATCCTTGCAACAAATGTTGGGTCTGTTTAACACTCCCAATATTTAAGGTTTTAAAAATAAAGATATAATTATAAATTACCTGTCGGATGCAGAGCCAGCAATTATAATAACGCTTAATCATTTTTAGTTTCAATAATACTAAATTCAAGTTAAATTCATTTTTAGTTTAAGTAAATTATATGCACATTCAAATTCAAACTTAACGTAAATTCCACCCGCCAAATTATTGATCATTCCTTTTGTTCTTCTTGCTTTGCTTATCTTTGTCTTACTCTTCTTCTTACTCGCTAAGCACACAGGCGCACGCACTTTTTCTTATCTTTGTCATTCGCAATTTTCGTTCTCTCGCTTTCGGTCCGCAAATTTGTCGTCGCTTGTGCATTACAAAAAACATTGTTAAAATCATCTTTAAAATAATTAACAAATACATAATTAAAAACTAAACAATTGTGCACTGTGTAAATGAAACCCAACAACAAATTTAAATCAAACATTTGTACATATAAAATCAATTAGACTCAGGTGGCATAAATTAATGCCCTCCTTAAAACATTTGCTGACCCCGACGTGATCTTTGTGTTAGTAAAAGTGTTTTAATAAAACAATTATAGTGGCATAGTTCTTTTTGCAATTCGGCAAAAAGACATACATACAAGCATACATATATATTTGCACTTGCTACCTTTTGCATATAGGTGCAAAGGTCGACGCACGCCTACAAATTTTCGCTCGTTTTTGTTTGTATATAAGCACATATATACATTCATTTTTGCATTTGCTTCCCTATCACAATTCGGTGAAGGGTTCGACGTGCATTTGCAAATTTTGCCGCGTTTTGTTTATTTGGGCATCTCAGTGCATTTGTTGTTGGTGGTTTACAGTGCTAGCTAATACATAGTGCATAGAAAATATATAAGCAATTTAAGCGGTCATTGCTTACAGTTTCTTTGCATTTTCGTTTCGGTTTTGAGTACAGTTCGCACAAGCGGTATTCGGTGGTTGTGAGTGACTTTTGAATACTCTTTTTGAGAAAATAAATAAAATCATTATGGCGGAAAACGATACTCCCACTCTACGTGCCGTGTCGGTTTCAAGCGATTTTGACTTTTATAAATCCAAAGTAGAGTCAATAACCCGTCAAGTAGTGTCTTTGAACGGTTTTCTGAATTCCGATGGTGTGGCCAATTTTGATGAAGCAGACTTCCAAGCGCGTGCGAAATTAGTGGAAAAGATGCAAACCAATTTCGACACTGCTCAGACAATGGTGGAGAAGTTAAATTTGCTCGAATTTTCCACTGATACGCGATCCAACTTCGATCAATTGTGTTGCGAAGTGGATTCAAAAATTTTTCGGGAACTCGCCAAGTTGCGCAGAGTGTCGGTAATAAGCTCTACGCTAATATCAACCTTCAATACTGAACGAAGTTCATCCAGGAGTTCTGCGCCAAAATTTAGTGGCGCCTATGTTGACTGGCCTGGATTTTACGGCACGTTCAAGATCGTAGTTGGCAACATTGATGGCGTATGTAAGCTGGAGAAGTTCCAGCATCTTCGTTCCTGCTTAGACGGCGCAGCGCTGGACACCATTCGTTCTTTGGAGCTTACTGAGGATAACTATGACAAAGCCATCGAGTTGCTAATTTCGAGATTTGATAACAAACTCTTGCATTTTCAGGCACATATTCGGTCTCTGTTTGGGCTTTCAGGTGTGGAGAGAGGTTCTGCAGTCAGTTTGCGGCAGCTCAGCGATCAAATGAATTCGCATTTGCGCTCTCTTAATTCGATGGCAACCACGCAGGAGATTTTGGATGGCTTGTTAATTCACTTGGTCACCTCGAAGCTGGATCAAAATACGCAGGAGAAATGGGAGGAAGGATTGCAATCGAGCAAACTGCCATCCGCACAGCTCTCATCGCATCCTATAACACCCCATCATGTTCGTTATGCAATGCAAAGGACCATTTAATTTCAAAATGCTCGCAATTCCTTAACCTCACCCCCATGTTGCGTTATAAAGAGGCCAAGAGACTACACCTTTGTTTAAATTGCTTGCGCAAAGGCCACGGAGTGCAGCAATGCAAGTCAGGCCATTGCAGGCATTGCCAATTAAGACATAATTCTCTGCTGCATATTGATCAAGCTACCGCACCATCATCCTCTCATACAATTCCCGCTCCAAGTTCTCAAAACTCGACTGCTCTCTTGTCTATTGTCTATTGTCTCTCCCACCGCCTCACCTGAAGCTCTGACGGACAGGCAAGCCGATTATGTGCTGCTTGCCACTGCCATTGTTTTTGTTACTCGTGCCATGTAGAGCACTGTTGGATTCCTGCGCTCAGATTAACATTATAACCTCTCGATTCGTCAGTCAGCTTCAGCTCACACCTCATCATTCAAGTAGCTCCATCTCAGGGATAGGTTCCTCGTCTCACTCGTCCGACAAATCTGTCAGCATCGTAGTGCAATCCAGAAACAGTGACTATCGCACTTCGATTTCTGCAGCCATGATGCCTACGATCACTGGTCAACAGCCCCATTTCGATGTCGACTCCGCTGGCTGGAACATTCCCAAAAACATCGCTCTCGCTGATCCGCCCTTCTACAAGAGCCAGCGAATTGACCTGCTCATCGGAGCTGGTCTCTTCTTTGAATTGCTCTGTGTAGGGCAGATACAATTGGCCGAACACTTGCCTACCTTGCAGAAAACTAGATTTGGCTGGGTCGTTTCTGGAGGCATCTCGTTGCCACGCGCCAATCACTCCGTATTGCCTGCCTTATCCTCAGATTCCATCGCCCAACCACAGCCGGATTCGTTCTCCGACATTATCAGGAAATTCTGGGAAATCAACAGTTATTGCGGCTCTCCTATCGTGCAAACTGATGAGGATGCCTTGTGTGAGCAGCTTTTCGTAAGGACTTTTTCTCGTCTCAAATCTGGCCAATATTCAGTTCATCTCCCTGGTAAGACTAGCTTCGAAATGCTTGGAGATTCGTATGACCGTGCTTTCCGTCGATTCAAGTCCTTAGAGTCCAAATTATCGAAAAATTCAACGCTAAAATCTCAATATAAAGGAGTACCTCGATCTAGGACACATGTCACAGTCATCTCGTCAGCATTCGCTTCCGCAGTTTTATTTGCCTCATCACTGTGTCCAAAAGCTCAATAGTTCGACAACAAAACTTCGGGTTGTCTTCGATGGTTCGGCAAAGTCAACATCTGGATACTCTTTGAATGATTTGCTATTCGCAGGGCCTTCAATTCAGCCAAAAATCTTCAACACGCTACTCAGATTTCGATTTTTCAAGGTTGCATTGTGTGGGGACATTTGTAAAATGTATCGTTGCGTTCGTGTCACGCACCCAGATCAGCACCTGCAATCCATCCTTTGGCGAGACGACCCAAATGAAGACATCAAAGTTTACACTCTCGACACTGTTACTTATGGTACCAGGCCTGCTGCATTTTTAGCAATTCGTGCCATGCAGCAGCTGTCATATGATTAGGAGGACAACTTTCCCTTGGCTTCGAAAATAGTTCGCAGAGATTTTTATATCGTCGATCTGATCTCGGGAGGCGATTCCATCGAGGATGTGGTTCAGATCCGTCAACAAGTCAAATCTTTATTGGAAAGAGGCCACTTCCCCATCCGAAAATGGTGCTCAAATGAGTCAGCGGCATTAGAGGGAGAGTCAGAGGCTGATCGCGAAAAAACGCTCTGCTTTCACGTTGGAACTGATGTCATGAAGACGCTAGGACTGTATTGGGACACAAAATCGGATAACCTGCTGGAAAATTCGTGGAAAATTCGCATCAGGTTGCTGCCACAAAGAGGTCAATTTTGTCAACTGTGGCCAAATTCTATGATCCGCTCGGACTGATAGCTCCTGTCATAACTCGGCTGAAGATCTTTCTCCAGATCCTATGGAAGGACAAGCTTGACTGGGATGAAGCTCTACCGCAATCATTGCACACTCTTTGGTTGGACCATGTTAGCCAAATTTCGGCCGTCAGTCACCTCAAATTTCCTCGTTTTGTGATCCGGGCGCTGAGAGCGAAGAAGGAGGTCTCATCCAAAAGCAAGCTGTTCTCGCTGCACCCTATCCTGGACGGTTCAGGCCTGACTCGCGTTGGAGGTGGTCTTCAAAACTCGATCCTGGACTACGACGCGAGACATCCATTGCTGCTGCCAAAGGACCATCCAGTCACTCGCGCAATCATTGCGCATTTTCACGTCAAGTTCCTGCACGCTGGACCTCAAAGCCTGTTAGCTGCCCTGCGACAAAGGTTTTGGCCAATTGGAGGCCGAAAAACGGTTGCAGCCACAGTCAACAAATGCATTAGATGTTTTCGCCTGAAGCCTACGATTCTCGAGACCATTATGGCTTCGCTGCCAGCAAGTCGAGTGCAACCATGTCGCCCTTTCAAAACGACTGGTATCGACTTCTGCGGCCTATTTTATTCCAAATCAGAAGACAGGAATCGTCCTCCAACGAAATGCTACATAGCAATTTTCGTTTGCTTCGCCACGAAGGCCTCACATTTGGAGTTGGTAGAGGACTTATCTGCCATGTCGTTCATCGCATCCTTGAGGCGCTTCATCAGTACCAGAGGCAAGCCGCATACAATTTGGTCGGACAATGTACCCAATTTTGTCGGTGCGAAAAATGAGCTGAAGGAGTTGGCGGAACTGTTTCTCTCCGACCCGCAAAATTTCACACTACGCGACTGCTTCGTCTCGCTTGGCATAAACTGGCAATTCATACCTCCCCGTTCCCCGCACTTTGGTGGACTATGGGAGGCCGCCGTTAAATCTGCCAAATTCCACTTCATTCGTGTGGTTGGCAAATCTCTGCTAACATTTAACGAACTTCGAACTTTAGTTTGCGAAATCTCGGCCATGTTGAACTCACGTCCAATTTGTCCTCTTTCAGAGAGCCCTGACGACTTGGACATCCTCTCTCCTGGCCACTTCTTAATTGGTGCCTCCTTTGCCGCTATCGAGGAGCCAGACATAACTCACCTCGACATCAGCCGTCTGAGCCGATGGCAACGAGTCTGTCAGATGCAGCAGACATTCTGGCGAAAATGGAGCACTTCCTATCTATCGCTGCTGCAAGAACGTGGCAAGTGGCGATCGTCTAAGCCGAGTCTTCTACCCAATAGCATCGTGGTGCTAAAAGACGAAAATCCTCTGCAATGGCGCATGGGCAGAGTCGAGAGCACCATACCTGGAAAATACGGCGTCCCTCGAGTGGCAGTAATTCGTACGGCTACTGGTGTCACTAAGCGAGCTGTCAGCAAATTAGCTGTTCTGCCCCTTGAGACCACATCATCTGTCAGCGTGCCTCTTCCAGCGGGGGGAACATGTCGGGAGCAGAGCCAGCAATTATAATAACGCTTAATCATTTTTAGTTTCAATAATACTAAATTCAAGTTAAATTCATTTTTAGTTCAAGTAAATTATATGCACATTCAAATTCAAACTTAACGTAAATTCCACCCGCCAAATTATTGATCATTCCTTTTGTTCTTCTTGCTTTGCTTATCTTTGTCTTACTCTTCTTCTTACTCGCTAAGCACACAGGCGCACGCACTTTTTCTTATCTTTGTCATTCGCAATTTTCGTAATCTCGCTTTCGGTCCGCAAATTTGTCGTCGCTTGTGCATTACAAAAAACATTGTTAAAATCATCTTTAAAACAATTAACAAATACATAATTAAAAACTAAACAATTGTGCACTGTGTAAACGAAACCCAACAACAAATTAAAATCAAACATTTTTACATTTTACATATAAAATCACGACCCTTTTGATTCAATTAGACTCAGGTGGCATAAATTAATGCCCTCCTCAAAACATTACCTTTAAATTTAATTTTACATATTTTGTATATAAATACTATCATGACATTTTTTCTTTTGCTGTCGACTTCTCCTAGTTGACATTAAATAAATAAATAAATAAATAAATTTTCAAAGAATTTTTTTATACATACAAAAGCATAGGTATTATGAGCGTCTTAAAGAGCGTTATTTTTGTCGAACGAGACAGGGCTCTACTACACACTTGCTTACTACATCTATTAGCAAGTGTGATTCTTTGCTTGATCTCCAGGCTTGATCATTTACAATGTTAACGGCGGAGCCAAGGTATGTGAATTATAGTATTGCTGTCCGCTAGAACGTGGGAACCAAGGCCCCGCGTCCTTGTTCGTAGACAGCATATACTTCGTCTTGCCCTCGTTCACCGCCAGGCCCACTCTTGCTGACTCCTTTTCGATAGCGAAAAATGCAGCGTTGACATCTCGTTTGCAGCTATAAACAATATCAATATCATCAGCGTATGCAAGAAGCTGGAGAAAATAGTGCCATTGCGATGTGCCATTGCGATAGACACCGGCTTTTCGCAGCACCCCTTCCATCTCAATGTTGAAGAGGCCGCACGATTGAGGGTCGCCATGTCTGAAACTTCGAACGGTATTGAAAGGTTCGGAGAGGCTCGTTCCTCCCTTGGCAGAGCTGATGGTGTTGCTCAATGCCATCCTGCAAAGTCTGATCAGCTTTGCAGGAATACCGAACTCAGGCATCATGGCGTACAGTAATCGATAAAGAGATGGTGTGTATCGATTTGCATCTCGTGTTTCTTTTCCAGGATTTGGCGTAAGGTGAAGGTCTGGTCTGTGGTGGACTTACCAGGTCTCAAGCCGCACTAATAAGGTCCAATCAGTGTGTTGGCGATCGGTTTTAGTCTTTCACACAGTACGCTCGATAGAACCTTATATGAGATAGCTATAAGAATGATTCCCTGGTAGTTTGCGCATAACGTCGGGTTACCCTTCTTCAGCACAGGACAAAGGACACTGAGATTCCAATCATCGGGGATGCTTTCCGTTAGCCATGTTTTGCAGAAGAGCTGATGCATGCACCTTATCAGCTCATCGCCCCCGGTCTTAAACAACTCTGCTGGCAGTCCATCTGCGCCGGCTGCCCTGTTGTTTTTGAGTCGCATTATAGCGACTCGGGCCTCGCTATGGCTAGATGGTGGTACGTCCACCTCATCGTTGATTGGTAGTATCGGGCTACTTTCTCCAATTGCAGAATTTGTGTCGTCATCGCCTGCAAGCAGTTTGAAGAAATGCTCCCTCCATAATCACAGTGACAACTGCGTATCTGTAACCAGATTTCCATTCTCGTCGCGGCAGTTTGATGCCCCGGGCTTGAAACCCTGGGTCAGACCAACAGGTCGGTAGAATTTTCGAACATAATTTCTGCTCCGCAACACCTCGAGTTCCTCGCGCTCGCGCCTTTCCTGCTCCCGTTTTTACCGTCTAAAAAGGCGTCTCTCTTCCGTCGTCCTTTCCCTGTATGCTTACCACATGGCTCGCGTTGCAGCAGACTGCAGCGTTCTTTTGTAGGCGGCGCTTTTCGCTGCAGCTGCTTCGCGACACTCCTCTCATACCATTGGTTCCTAGGGGTGGGGCGCCGGAATCCAATGGTCCTTTCACCGGCAGTTCGCATGGAGTGGGATATGTGCATTTGGTGTAAATACAACTTATTAATACTTAACTGTTCTAAATGTAAAGTAATGTCATTCCATAGACACTCGCCTCACATAGCCAACTACCACATTGATCAGTTACCTCTCAATAGATTGGTAAAAGTAAATGACTTAGGTATTCTCCTTGACAGTAAGCTAAAGTTTGACAAGCATGACCCTTACACAACTAAATTACTTTATACATCTCTTGTTCGTCCGATTGTGGAATATGACTCTTGTGATTGGTCTCCACAATACTCGAACCACCAGAATAATATTGAATCTGTTCAAAAACATTTTTATTATTTGCTTTGCGAGGCGTTAACTGGGTTCCAGGAGTTGATCTATCATCTTACACTAATCGACTACTTTTAATTAATCTCCCATCGTTAGCTAACCGCCGGATTATGTTAGGCGTCATGTTTATGATTAAATTAGTTAAGGAGGAAATTGACTCCTCATACTTGCTAAGTGAAATTAATTTCTCAGTTCCTGCTGGGTACACTCGAAATTTTGTTCCTTTATCGTTTGTACAACTAATTATTCACTGCATGAACCCTTCGAGTACTCTGTGCTGATTACAACAAACTTTATTCAGAGGCCTCTGATTGTATTAATAAACGACTTATTTTAACTTTTAAGCTGCAAATAATTAACACTAACCCAGACCTGATTGGGGTTTCCCCAATCCTTGCACCGAATGTTGGTTCTGTATAACACTCCAAATGTCCTTTAACAAAACAAGCCCGGTCGAACGGAACAATCGCAGTCTTTCGTGGGCTTGCTCCATGAAGCAAGTGCTTCTAAGTTATTCTAAGCAAGTGATTCTAACAGTGTTAAACGCACTTTCTTTTATATTCATTTATGTTTTGTTAACTTACATTTGTTGTACGGTTTCTACACTTAATAATTAAAATAAATAAAAAAAACCTTTATTTAAATTTTGTTTTTATTATAATGTATCAAAATTAAAAATTGTTAAACGCGTTCGAGTATCTTACGGTTCGGTTTTTATTTAATTTATTCTTATATTATATTTGCTTCGTACTTGTGTATCGGCAAAAACACAAGTGAAAAGAAATTAAATTTTTTGGAATGTTCCCTGTCGGAAGACATGACCGGAGGATTTCTCACAGCTATAGCTCGAGGTATTCCAAGCCGCTTGCAACTTGAATGGTCTGATATCTTACGGTCCTGCCAATTTATATATAACTTAAATTCCCAGATGGATTTCCTTTAGTCACTATTTCATCGATAAAGGGTCTGTTTTCCATGACCATCTCACCATTGTGTTCCCCGTTGATGGTGAGAGTGGTGGTACACTCTCGTTAACAGCCTGGAGGCAAATCGGATGGTGAGAAATAACGGAAAGCTGAACCCGTCGATGGCTAAATGCTCAGAAACCTGGCTTATGGGAACTTGAAACGCATTCTGTCTGATATGGTCGTCCATGGCGAATCGAATTTTCCAGGATAAGCCGATTATAAGCAGCTCCACTACAATGAGCTCTGGGTTCAAGCTTAGGCTGGTCAGAATTGCTTCCGGATACATCCGTTTGCATACCAAGCGCCTTCGCCGAGACATCTTTGTTCTTAGTGGTTTTATTTGTGCTTTAGAAGTTGTGCAACTCCACTTCGACCATATTTGATGTAGCGGAACTAGCTTCCGTTATTTTGGCATGGCCTGTACTACTATACTTAACAGAACTCCCTGCGCACCCACTTTTTTTGTCTGAGTCGGCATGAGTTTCATCAGATTCAGATCAGTAAGCCTCAAGCGTTTCTCGCAACAGCTTATTTTCGTCCAGCTTAGATATTTCGGATAACGTTCTTCAAACCCTTTGAGAAACCAGAAAAAAACAATGTAAGTTTGAGTTGCGGCAGATTCACTGTCCTGTTTTGGCATGGTTGGTGACATAGGATTGGAAAAAGTATTTTTATTTTTGCGTTGTTTTACATTTCAGTTGCATAAATAAACTAACAATTATTTTCACTTTTTTTTGTACAACTCTTTTATATGCTCTCTTTCGCTTACACTCTGTGTTCTTATCCTTTTTTATTTTTGGAACAGTGCTATAAATAGTATGTGTTTTGTAGTTGCATTTTTCGTAATTGCGCTCACATATCAAACGCTCTTATTTGTTCTTATATATACCCTTTCGCAAAGCATATACATTTTGTGATTATATTCGCTTACTGCATTAAAAATTGCAAATGCCAAAGCGACGCAACTGCTGAGTGCATCCGATGCTGGCTGTGCAATAAGTCTTTACATGTCAAGTGCGCTGTCTGTCACGGAGTGGTGGTGGTGTTTGTCGTTGAATTGCCGTCGAATCCGACCTTTAATTGGAATTAATTTGTTGCTCATCAAATATTAAGTTCATTGCAGTTAGAGTGACTGTCTGCCAAATTTCTTTTCTCGTTTTCCATCTCTATATGATATTTCTATTTATTCTATACATTTATTTAATAATAAACTCTAAGCTTTCTGATAGATCTTATTTTATGTGTAGGAGATTTAAATTTACCAGATGTAGTTGGTCCACAGTGGATAATTTAGTTCTTCCTACCAGCTTTATGACTCATGATAGCATATTTGATGAAATAAATAATGGTAGCAATTCCAACAATCGTTTTCTTGATCTAATATTTATATCAGTTCCTTCAGTTAGCACTGTTATCAGACTGGATCCGATTGTGCTTCCCGAAGATACATAGTTGTAAAGAACTGCCGGCTTTTCAACTACCTATGCACCATACTACGTCAGCGTCTAATCCCGCTGTTTTCGAGAAGCCGATTTTAATAAATTAAATAACCTTATAATAAATCATGGCGGGTCTCACTTTTTTGCCAATAAGTTAGATCTAACAGTTAGTTACAGTAAGTTAGGTCTAACAACCCTCTATGGTATACCCAAGAGTTAGCTGGATTGATTGATTATAATTTTTTAACGCTATTCTACTGCCGAATCTAATTTTATTTTACTTAAGGTGCAACTGGCTGGCAAAAACCCCCAACTGAACCCTCCACGAGCGTCCCGGTTGGCAATGGGCACCGTAGTGCCTTGGAGCAAACTTAGCAACCTGCGCGATGCACCCGGATACTGCGGTGTCTATCTGAGGTTTAGTAACAGCGTACCCTGATGGACTTCGGGTACATTGACCATGGATGGGGGTGCCAAGACTCAACGGGCTCTGACTCAGGCCTGCTGGACGCTCTGCTGGCGACAATGGAGCAGGGTACCGCCACGCCCACATCCCATGATGGGGGTGACTGGTATCACGGATTCAAGATACTCAGCTGCAAGGATGACCACACCCTTAAGTGGGACACCGAGGCTGTAGTGAAGATGGCAGCCCCATGGGAAGGTGCCAAGCTAGAGGTCATAAACAGGAATAAGATTCCATCCGTACCGAAGGCAAAGGTACCGTTTCCGAAGGTCGGCATCACCTTCGAGCAGACGCTCAAGCTCTTAAAATGGCAGAATCTCGATGTGCCAACTGCTGACTGGAAGGTCCTGCATGTATCCAAGCCAACGAGTGAGGGACAGCAGATGATCATCCAGATCAGCAATGAGGCAGAGGACATTCTGTACACAAGGTTTGGGAAGATGGCGTGGGGTGTAGGTAGCGTGTACCTCCGCCTAAGGAAGCGCCACCCAAATGACGACAACACAAACATGCTAGAGAAAGAGGAGGTTGAGCGAGACCTGGTTCTAACGATCGACAACCACAATGTATCATCCACTGCAGAGTCGGAGCAAGACGAAGATGACGAAGAGGATACTGATAGTGCAGTAGTGGCAGTCACATCCGAGCTGAAGATACCTTTAGCAGAAGAAGGTAGTCCAGCTCAACTAACATAAGAGCAAGCTTATGCTCCTCATCACCTTGGAGGAAGAATCCGCAGATGTAGCATTAGTCCAGGAGACCTGGATCGCGTCGGGTAACAAGGTCTCCGTGCTAAGCTTTACTAACTTCAACACGTACTACGCGACAACGGTAAGCAGAACTAGAACAACCATCCTTGTTAGGAAGAGTATCTACGCTTACCTTATGTCCAATTACAGCACTGACGATCTAACAGTCGTGGCGCTAGAAGGCGACAAGGACGAGCATCTAATGCTTGCCTCGGGATACCTGGCGCACGACAAACCAGCACCGACAGAAGAACTGTGGCGGCTGGTGCACGAATCACAAAAGAAAGAACAGATGCTCATCGTGGGCATGGATGCGAAAGCACACCATGGCATCTAGGGAAGCAGTGACACCAACGTGAGGAATGAGTCACTTACTAGAGACTAATGTAGGTATAGAGAACGTAGGGGAGGAACCTACATATGTGGCCCCAACCTCCTCCAACGTACTAGAATTAACAATAAGCTCAGGTATGAAAGTAAAGGTCACAGAATGGAGAGTACTCCAAAAACCCTTATTCGCAGACCATAAATACATACAATTCGCAATTAAATACAATGGCAACAAGCCTAAAGCATTATACAGAAACCCTCGAAATTCCGATTGGGAGAAATACAGAATAAAAATTAAAAGAAGTCAAAGTGCCCCAAAAATTGCCTCAGTAAGCTGAGTGGAGAGGACGGTGGAGACTCTAGGGAGCAAAATACTGGAAGCACATAAGTCCACATGCAGACCATCTAGGTAAAAGCGAAATGAAAGACCACCATGAAGGACACCATCGCAAAGAAGTCCAGGAACTCTTCAATCTCGCCAAACAGGCAGACGAAGAGAGAGTATGGAACGAATACAAAACAAGAGTACGACAATTCAAAAAAAAAGTAAGGAACGCTAAAAGAAACTGCTGGAGAACCTTCTGTTGAAACATAGAGAAGATCTCAGAGGCAGCAAGGCTCAGAAAGCTTCTATCGATGCAACCAGCAATCCAATGCCAACTGAAACAAGTGACGGGAGATGGACGGAGGGCAGTGGGGGGGCGTTAAATGGCTTAATTGCTGCTCTCTTTCCGGGCTGTAAAGAAACACAAGAAGAGAGTGACGCACTCGACACAATGGTAAGAGAAATGGAAGAAAGCAGGCAAATGTAACCATGGGACCGAAGGACTTCAGGCCAATTAGCCTCATCTCGTTCATGCTGAAAACACTCGAGAAACTCATTGAGATTCAATTCACATTAAGAATTCTGAAAGGTTCAAACCTCACCCAAACCAACACGCGTACACCAAAGGAAAATCAGTGGAAACGACGCTGCACTCGGTGGTTAGTCCCATTGAGAAAGCACTGTACCACAAGGATTAGGCGATGGGCGCGTTTATAGACATATCTGGTGCATTCAACAATGTAGCCACAGAAGCCATAATGAGAGGCCTAGAGGCCAACTCTGAAAACCCAGCGGTGAACTCTGGATCAAAAAGCTGTTGAGCTGCAGAAGAGTTCTAGCGACCATGACCAAGAAGGCGCACAGGGGAACACCACAAGGGGGTGTCCTGTCGCCTCTAATATGGAACATTGTGGTGGACGAAATAAACAAATTTGACAGAAAAGCACCCAATTTAACTGCCTATGTGGATGACATGACCTTGACATCAATGCAGACAAATCTGAACTGGTTTTTTTCACTAAGAAGTATAAAGTTCTCAGATGGATTCCGCCAAAAATAAAAAACATACAACTAATACCGTGCAAACAGGTAAAATACCAAGGAGTAATATTAGACTCAAAACGTATATGGAAGTCTAAGACAGGGTGAAAAAGGCTATCGCTACATATATTTCTTAACGGAATTCGGATTTGCTCCTCAATGTTTTGTCTTGTTCCGCTTTTGGCAAGAGCATCTAATGTCTCATTGCCTTCTATACCTTGGTGGCTTGGTATCCAGTAGATACACACTTTCTTCGATGTATTTAGTTTGTCCATCGCATCCTTGCAAGCCATGACATTTCGGGATGAGATGTGTACTGCTTGGAGTGATTTGATAGTAGCTTGACTGTCTACAAAGAAGTTTATTATACCTCGTGTTGATATTAGATTATTTTATTTTTATTATTAGATTATTTTTGCGGTTTTCCGAATAGCAAATATTTCCGCATGAAATATGCCGCAGTTATTTTTTTTTTAACTTTGCAGTTTTTTTTTAATCTTCTCTTAAAATTGAGACTAACAATAAGTATACAAATCTTATAACTAAACATTAACTAACAGTTTCTTTAAAATGTTTTAGGATTGCACGTTCCTAGATTCTATCGCTGGTTGGTAGATCGTTACGACGCAGACGGGAGTGGCTGCACAGAATTGTTAGCCGTCGCGCGAGGGGATTAGGATGCGAAGAAGCTTGCTGTAGTATTCACCTTGTGTTCAGCTTTTACATCTCTGACGGTTGAATATTTAGGTCTTTGTTTATGTTTTCGTTTATTGACTGAACTCTCTGGACAATATCAATATTGATACTGCAGACTGACGTAATTTATACTGACTTTAGAAAGCATTTGACTCCGTTAATCACCGTCTTCTACTTAATAATGTAAATATGATTGGCTTTCCAAACAATAAAAAACAACAATAAAAAAATTAGATATACACAGATAATTAATTTTACCTAACTAACAGAATTCAAAGGGCAGTTTTCAAGTCGACCGTTTGCAAGCCAGTATTTGTGACGTCTGGTGTTCCTCACGGTAGTCACCTTTGCTTTTTAACATAATTTTTAATGATCTACACTCAGTCATTGTGCGTTCAAATATTCCTATCGTTTAGATATATGTCATGTATTACTTTACTGCAGACAGATCTAGACCGCTTTTCCAGTGGTGTAAATATAATTTATTAAAACTGAACTGATCTAAAAGTAAAGTTATGTCCCTCCGTATACACTCGCCTTACATCGTCAACTACTACATCGATAAGTTGCCTCTCAATAGATAAGCAGAAAAATGACTTAGGTAATCTCCTTGTTAGTAAGTTTGACAAGAATGTTTCACTAGCTGTCAGTAGGGCAATTCAAGCTCTCGGATTTATCAAACGCTGAGCAAACGAATCTAATAATTTAATTATCGACCGATTCTGGAAAATGGCTCGTGTGTTTGGTCTGTTCAAAAAAATTTGTAACATTTGCTTTGTAAGGCTTTAACTGAGTTCCAGGAGTTGATCTACCTTCTTATACAAATTTACTTTTAATTAACCTAATTTCGTTATTTAATAGTAGAGTTCTGTTAGGTGTTATGTTTATGATTAAATTAGTTAAGGGAGAAATTGACTCCTCATATATGTTGAGTCAACTTAATTTCTCAGTTCCTGCTAGATATACTCAAAATGTTGTTCCTTATCTCTTAACGTTCGCATAACTAATTATTTACTGCATGAGCTCCTCCAAGTAAGAGTACACAGTACAGAGGTTATTAATAATTAAAACTTACCCCGACTTGATTGGGGTTTTCTCAATTCTTGCAACGAATATTGGGTCTCTTTAATACTCCCAATTCATAAGCTTATTAACATGAAAAGAAAATCTTTATTTTTAAATACATTTTAATTTAATGTTTAATTATTTTTGTAATCATTTACTTTTACTGTTCATAGTTGACATTACATCAATAAATTAAAAATATTAAATAGATAACAAATGCAACAAATCTCTTTTTCAAGTCGTTCGAGACCCGCAGTTTATCAAAAAGTAACATGTAAGGCAGAAGGGAACCAATATATTCTGTACGCACCATCGTCGCTGGATAATCACTCGGGTGTATCCTGATTAATTTGCTGTTTATGAGCAATAAACTTGCTTGTTTCTTCCATGCTTAATGCATTGCTATCGTATATGCATGCATTAATCGAATTCGTATGAACATAAACATCTACATATATGCTGTGTATGCTTTTATTATTATTTTTATTTCCTCCCCCCTCCCCACAAAACGAAAAAAAAACGATTTTAAGCAATTAAAAAATATTCAAAATTCTGAAAAAAATCACAAAAACACCTGGTCATGTTTTCGACCGATGCCGGAAATTTCAGAACATTGGGATATCTTAGGAATTATTCACATTTCATATTTAGTTTTTAATATAGATCGCGGGGTGTGCTTGCTGACGCGCCATGAAAACGTCGCTGCCGACGCAGGTGGCGGCGTCGCTGCTGACGCTACAGCGAAAAGAAGCTGTGACGCGTTAGATGTTTTTTGTGTGTATGTGTTTGTGAATGCATGCGTGTGTTTGCTGCGATGCTCTAGTCAATAGTGTATATAAAAGTTGGTTTGCGACCTAACTTTAATTTGTCCACTTGTTTTCTATTAAATATTCAATTATCAATAATAATTATTTCTTAAAGTGCTTTTGCAATAAGTAGGTAAATATAGGAAAAAGAAAATCGCAGGTCATTTAATGTGAATGCAGACACGAAGCAAACATTTTTTTGGTGGACAATAAATATTACTGCAAAAACCCTCCAACCTCCAACCAACCCTCCCCAAGGGTGCCGGCTGAGCAATGGGCACCGTAGTGCCTTGGAGCAAAGGGCAACCTGCGCGATGCACACGGACACTACGGTGCCTAGCTGAGGTTTAGCGGCAGCGTACCCTGATGGCATTCGGGTTCATTAGAGGTGCTGCAACTAGACCATGGTTGGGGTGCCTGGCGGTAGGCCTAAAACGCTAAAACGGAAACAAAAAAAATAATCAAAATGGAAGAGCGTAAAGATGAAACCAGGGCTGGGCAGTCAGCCCAAATATAGCAGCCACTGCTCCCACCGGCAGGCACGGGGGAGAAATCCCCACACCTCTAACATGGCGGGAGCAGGTCATGTTAGTTGCAAAGCTACTGCCAACAACCTGGAACGCAGTACCGCCGTCGATACAGACGTGGGCTGTACAGATCAATCAGGTACTGGCACCTCAAAGAAGGACCGGCCTGTGAGATCAAAAGAGGCCAATAAGGCCAAGTCTAAGTACAAAGCCGCTATCAAGATAAGGGACCGGCTCAAGGAAAGAGGCTACCTCACCCCTGAGGAAAGGAGCCATCTGGCCTGGGCTGAATCCCAAATCGAAAACAGCAGCAATTATTTCGCAGAAAAGCGGTAGCAACAAGTCACGACCAGCAACAAAAAAAACGAGCAGGCTGGAAAACGCCAGCGCTCAACGGAGTCTGAGAAGATGGGTGCGCCGTCAGGCAAACGCCAAAAACAACGAGCGAGGGGCAGTGCGTGATTATTCAGATCGGAAAGGTGACCGAGGATCTGCTATACAAAAGGTTCGGCAAAATGGCGTGGGGCGTAGGTAGCGTATAACTGCGCCTCAAGAAACGCCACCCGGACGATGGAAACACGAATACGCTCGAGACAGAAGAGGTGAAGCGAGATCTCGGTTTGACGATCGAGGCCAGCGACATCTTCTGTCGAGTCTGACGCAGACGACGAAGAAGAAGGTGATGCCGACAGCACTATCATAGAAGTCGCATCGGAGCTGAAGTTACCCGATGAAGGTAATGAAGGTAATTCAGCTCAACCTTCATAAAAGCAACCTGGCGTCGGCGGAGCTCCTTTTAACCCTAGAAGAAGGGCCCGCCGATGTAGCTCTGGTCTAGGAGCCTTGGATAGCGTCGGGCAACAAGGACTAAACTTCAGTAACTACAACATATACTACCCGACACCGGTAAGCAGAATTAGAGCATCCATCCTGGTAAGGAAAGGCATCTATGCTTATCTAATGTCTAATTACAGTACTGATGATCTGACGGTCGTGGCGCCTGAGGGCGATAAAGACGAACCACTGCTGCTTGCCTCTGGCTACTTGGCGAACGACCGACCAGCGGCGAACTTCGGCGACTGATTCTTGACGCAAAAACTAAAAGACGACGGCTCATAACTGACACGGATGCAAATGCACACCATGGCATCTGGTGCAGCACAGACACAAATGTAAGGGGTGAGTCACTCTTAGAATTCTTACTAGAGACTAATGTAAGTATAGAAAACGTCGGAGAGGAACCAACCTCGTCCAACGTCCCAGACATTACGATTAGTTCAGGTAGAGATGCTAAGGTCACGGAATGGAGAGTCCTACAAAAACACTCATTTTCTGACCATAAATATATACAATTTAACGCCCAGTATAACGGCGACAGGTAAAAATCAGTGTACAGAAACCCTCGGAATACCGATTGGGTAAAATACAAAGAAAAGGTTAAGACAAGTGTAGTAAGATGTCCCAAAATTGCAGCAGTAAGTGACCTAGAGAAGGTGGTGGAGAATCTAGGGAACTGCATTCTAAAGGCATACAAGGCGACATGCAGACCATCAACACAAAGACGAGAAGGTAAACCACAATGGTGGACACCGGCATTAAAAGACTCCTGCAAGGAAGTCCATGAGCTCTTCAGTCTTGCAAAACAAGCGAACGAAGAAATAGTATGGAATGAATATAAAACGAGACTACGACAGTTCAAAGCTGATGTAAAAAGAGCCAAGAGAAGCTGTTGGAGAACCTTCTGTGCAAGCATTGAGAAGGCCTCAGAGACAGCAAGGTTCCGAAAACTTCTATCCACACAGCCGGAAATACAATGCCAACTCAAAACAGGGGATGACAGATGGACAGAGAGCAGCGAGGAGGCACTAAATATCTTACTCACTGCTCACTTTCCAGGCTGCACAGACACAGAAGACAAAGATGACAATTCCCAAAGACCTAACAGATCCTGTCAGAATCCAATCAGCCATTGACTCATTCTCGAGTTATAAGTCCCCGTGACGAGATGGGAAAATTCCAGCCATGCTTAGGACGGTCAAAGAACACGTCACACTTCAAGGCTATATTCGACGCATGTCTGAGATTCTGCTATGTGCCTGTCGGCTGGAGGACAGCCCGTGTCATATTTCTGCCTAAAGCAGGCAAATGTAGTCATGGTCAACCAAAGGACTTCAGGCCAATTAGTCTAACCTCATTCCTACTTAAAACACTCGAAAAACTCCTAGAGATTCAAATAAAGAACTCTAGAAAATTCAATATTAGTCCCAACCAGCATGCATACACAAAAGGCAAATCAGTGGAGACAGCGCTTCACTCGGTAGTGAGTACTATCGAAAACGTACTACAACACAAAGATTATAGACATATCAGGTGCATTCAACAATGTATTGATGGAAGCAATTATAAGAGGGCTAGAGGCCATGATCCAGCGATCATGACCAAAGATGCGCACAAGGGAACCCCGCAAGGGGGTGTTCTGTCTCCGCTATTATGGAACATGATCGTGGACGAACTTATGAAGAACTTTAACAGAAAAGCGCACAAGATAACTGCCTATGCAGACGACATGGGCTTAATAATCAAGGGCAAATGTCCATCGACCATCAGCTCGGTCATGGAAGGAGCACTAAGAGATATGCTAAGGTGGGCGACAAGAGCAAACCTAGACATCAACGCGGATAAGTCTAAGCTGGTTCTTTTCACCAAGAAGTACAATGTTCCCAGATGGACTCAGCCCAAAATAAACAACACACAACTTACACCACGAAAACAGGTTAGATACCTGGTAGTGATATTAGACTCAAAACTAACATGGAAAGCCAATGTTCATGACAGGGTGAAGAAAGCCACCGTTGCACTCTATACATCACAAAGAATGTTGGGTAGCCCTTAATGCCTTTCACCTAGACTGACATACTGGATCTACATCTCAGTAGTAAGACCTATACTCCTACATGGAATACTAGTTTGGTGGGAAGCCACTAAGAAAATAATATTCCTAAAACAAATGGAGAAAATACAACGGAAGGCACTAGTCTGATTAACGGAGGCACTAAGAACTACTCCAACAAAAGCACTAGAAACTATCACGGGTGTCCTCACCCTAGATATTCAAGCACGCCTAACGGCAAAAAAGGCTGTGTAACGCCTAAGTGCGACGGGCAATATAAAAATCCAGCTCTTTGGACAATAACTCCCTGAAACAATTTTAAATGTGTCCCCACTATGCTGGGACCGAAGGACTGGTGCACAGGTCTAGACCAAAGTGCAACCAATGTATAAACAGACGGTTCTAAGATGGAATCGGGAGTCGGAGCGGCAGTCTACTGTGCGCTGCCAGAGCTAAAACTCTCACACAAATTACCAGATTACTGCAGCATATTCCAAGCGGAGATCTTCGCTATAAGGAAAGCAGCAAAAGCAGTCCAACCGCAGCCAATGACAACGTAGGAAGTTATAAACTTCTTTGTAAATAGTCAAGCGGCCATCAAATCATTGCAGGCACCACACATCTGCTCCCGAAATGTTCTGGCGTGCAAGGATGCGATAGATAAACTCTGCACCTTGAAAAAGGTGTGTATCTATTGGATACCAAGCCACCAGGGCATAGAGGGAAACGAGACAGTCGATGCCCTAGCAAAAGATGGAACAAAACGCAACAGTACCAAGCCACCAGGGCATAGAGGGAAACGAGACAGTCGATGCCCTAGCAAAAGATGGAACAAAACGCAACAGTATTGAGGCATATATTCCGATCACGCTCAGATCTCTATACAGCGATATGGAGACAATAGCAGTAACCAAAGCAGAAGAAGAGTGAAAGAACACGACAAATTGCAAAACAGCAAGAACAATGTGCCACTCAAGAAACGTAAAACTTTCCCAATTCATGATACAACTTCATAGGAAGGAATGCAGACTTTTGGTATGACTATTAACAGGACATTGCCTATCGGCATCTCACGCGAAAAAACTGGGCCTGATTGAAGATGATGGCTCTAGAAAATGTAAAGAACAGGGCCTTACGGAAACTCTAGAACACCTAATGTATGACAAGAACGCACAAAAAGTGCCTCAATGCGTACGAGCTACCATCACTAAAAGCAGCGGCAAGGCTAAATCCTGGATCGCTGCTGAGATTCGCCAAAAACAGCAACATTTTACAAGAACTAAACGAAATATAAAGGCTTTTCCATAGCAGATAAATTCCGGCAACACTAAGGACCAATGTTGGTCTATGTGAGGTCACCTTAGGTGACCTACCGGCCTAACCTAACCTAAATATTACTTATATTAATAAAATATATTTCAATATATTTATTTTTACCTGAATAAGTAATAAATATTACGATGTATTTGCTTTCCCTTACAAGAAGATTATAGATAAAGAGCTTAACAGTACAGACATATTAATTGCCGAGATAACATACTATTTACGAAAAAGGTTGGAATTAGAGATGGGCATGGGCCTCAATTTTCGGGCCCGGCACGCACTGAGCCCGCAGCACATTTTTTGAGGCCCGACCCGGCCCGGCTCGTCCCGGCCCGAACCCCAAAAGATATGCAAAATTTTCGATACAAAAACTTTTTTTTTGTTTATCTACATTCTTTAAATAGAAGAAAATCTATAATACAAAACAATGTTATTAATGTTACATTTCTTATACATACTTGTACATGTTGTCACATGTTTTTGTGCAAAATAATTAACATATCAAGATTCTGGCAGCTTAATCTAGTTCGTCTTTCGTTCAAAATTCTGCCTGATTTGGAAAAAAGACGCTCGCTTGTTGCTGAGCTAGCAGGAATGCTTAGAACAGCTTAAGCTTAAAAACTAAAAAAAAAAAAAATACTATCATCAGTGTGGAATGAAAAAAAAAGTATTTTTCCAATAAAAAAAATGTTTGTTTTTTTTCTGCCTTCAGACTTGCCGTGCTTTGCGGGCCCGGGCCCGCACGCAAAAAGCCCGTTTCTCATATTTAGGCCCGCGGACCGCATTTTTTGTTAAAGGCCCGTGGGGCCCCAAGCCCGGCCCGGCCCGTGCCCATCTCTAGTTGGAATCGACGGAAAACGCCATCACCACTCTGTTGGCAAATTGTCAATTTATTAGTATAAATTGATGAACTAGATATTTGAGACCAGATTTTGATGAAGGATGAAGATTTAAATTAAAAATAAATATACCAGCTACATACAATTTAGCACTACACTACACACATACAATTTCAATACCCCAAAAGAAAATTGGTAGTTTTTATTTTTGTTTTTTGAGACAGTTATTTTGTTAGTATTAGCTGTAAGCTCTTTAATAAGCAAGTCTTGCTATGTTCCTCTAGACACTCCTTTTTTCAATTGCATATAAATTTATATATATTCTTATAGCTTCAGATTTTAGAGACTTTGAAAAACAAGTAATTATAAACTAATAAACAATTTAAAAATTAACACGAACAGTGTCAGCGAAAATCAGCTCGTATATTATTTCAGAATGATTTAACGGTGTTTTGAAACCGATTCTTCTGTTGACCATTGTTCAATGTTTTCTCTCCAACAAAATAAGGCTTTCTGAAATATAAAGTGAGACTCGTGTAGAAAAGGGACCGTAACGGTTATAACTTTTATTATAATAATCAATATTTAATAGTTATTTTTAACTTAAATAAATAACAGTTATTATGTGATTTTTTTTATAAAAATCAGAAATAAAAATCAAAACGTAATTGTTAAAAAAGTTTTTTAACTAAAAATCAGGCCCTGATTTTTATTTAAAATGTAGCAATATAATGGCAATATATGGCAGATGTCAAAAGATTTGTATGCGTGCTCTGATTATGTATAACAAATTTGGTCCTTCTAACTAATAAGATTTACGAGATATGCAACAAAGACTTTTATTTTCAAAAATGAAAATAAAAATCAGTCAACTGATTTTTATATTGCTGCTTGAATTTAAATAAAAGTCAGGGTCAGATTTTTATTTAAAAAACTTTATCATAACAGTTATTATTTTGATTTTTAAAATAAAAATCAACAATAACAGTTATTTTTTTAGCAAAAAATAAAAATCATAAAATCTTTTATTAAAAATATTATCAAAAAATCAACAATAAGCAAAAGCAAAAGCAGCAAAAAAATATTAATCACAGATAATTGTTAATTAAATACTTTTATAGTAAAAATTAATTAATAACCATTATAAATTATTTTTAAAATAAAAATCGAAAAACTAATTAATTAAAACATCAGTTTCTATTAGGTCAGTGCATAACCTGCAAGCCCTTCCACAAAGTCCTGAAACGTTGAGTGCCTAATATCTCAAAGAGTTTGTAGACTTTTAGCTACAACTAGATCCTTCATGTTACTGGCTTAATATGAGATAGCCCGCTATTATAACTAAAAAAGCAAACTCGGGCTGATGTGTTCTCCATAATATGTGTGGCTTACGGCTTTACAAGAACGTCAACGCACAAGTCTACATATTAGGAAGAAGTTATAGTTTTTGGTAGAGTAATCAAGAGTATCCTAAGTATCATTGGATAACCTTACAATTTGTTTCTCCGGTGATCGTAGTTTTGCTGAACTTGTTTGCTGATGCAGTCTTAATAAAACTAACAGCTTTTCGATATCTTTCATACAACTTACATAGATCTTACACCTTTGCAACGCGAAATAAGTAACGCTCAGAGTATCAAAAAGAAACGCAATTACAGCGACTCTCTTACGTTGATAGCAAGCGAAACCTCACGATGACGATGAATAAATCTATTGTGTTAGAGGAATATCAATTACACTATCAATTTAAAATAACACAAAAATGTTTGATATCTTGTTTTAATTAGATTGAGTTTTAAAATATAGAAATACAAATATTGATCTATACTCTAAAATATATAATTAAATTATAATAAGTATAATATTAGTCCTTTGATCGTCTTGGCCTTCCAACTTTTCCTTTCCGTTGTGCTAATGTTCCATTGGCATTTGATGGGTTTTTAAGTAATTTATGCCAATCCTGTTCACAAACTAAGCTAGCTCCCAGCATTGTGTACCTAAAAAAAATAGGAAAATATAAAAATTATAAAAACTTATCCCATTCTAGAATTAAAATAAAAAAAGTTTTAAAAGGTTGGGCTGCTTCGTTTAGAAAAAACGCACTGCTTGTATGAAAATTCGCGCCCTGAAAGATTGTCTGACTCATCAGCTATCAGCTCAGCAAATAGCTTGATCAATCAAGAATGTTTGATTTTTCAGCTGCTGACGAGCTTATTTTGAATCAACAAACCAAAATATTGTAGAGAAATTTAGCTTGGTGGCACTAAGTCTGTTAGTGTCCCGATGGATAGGCTACGCGTTGGCCGAGCGGAGGCAATCCTGTTGCAAGTTGGCGGTAGGCGTTTGAGGTAGAGAGCGGCGCCCGAAATATTAACCGGGCTTAAATAAGCGGCGTACGTTTGGCGCGAGCCTTAATTAAATAGATCACACAAAGTCGGTTTGTAATCATATTTGGTTTAATTAACAGCAGAGTAAGCCAGGGTCGAAGAGAGCCCAGGGACGAAAAGTGCACAGGGCTAAAGCTGCTGTACTCAAAAAAATGAGCTTTTGATGGCGGTCTGCAGATCCCACCGAATGCTTATCTTATCGGCTGATCCCGCGGCCTACTCAGCTGATTTCGTTACAATATTTTTATCTTTCATGGATTTAGTCCAATTAGAACTTTTTTTAGTCCTATATTTTTGTTTAATTGGTTAGGAATTCAAACTGACATATTCGTTGATTTAGAGCAGTTTTGGTGCGACGCGAACTTTGGCTAATTGTTGTTAAGTTTACCAACATTTTTAAAAAAAAAAATTATAAATGTATTATGAAGTTGTGGAAATGTAACAGGGAGAAGGAGGCGTGGGAGACACCATAAAGTATATATATTCTTGATCAGCAATACAAACTAAGTCGATATAGCCATGTTCGTCTATCCGTCCATTTGTCTGAATGTTTGAGCAACTGATTCTCAGCAACTATAAGAGATAGAGCAGCCAAATTTTGTAGGTAGGTGCTCGTATACCCGAAGCGAATTGCGTTTTTCCTCCCCCGCAAATCGAAAAAAACGCACAACACCCACGGAAGCGTCGCTGCTAATGTTACTGATAAAACGATCTGTGACGCTTTACCTGTTTAGTGTGTATGTATTTGTCAGCACATGTGTGTGTTAACTGCGATGCTCAAGGCCAGGGGGTCCAAGCCCTATACTCAGTATGCTCATTTGTTTTTATACACTTTGACATTTTTGTAAAAATGGAAACAGGGTATCATGAAGTTGTGCAAATGTATGTAACATGGAGAAGGAGGCGTGGCAGACCCTATAAAGTATATATATTATTGATCAGCAAGACAAACGATTGACGCAGTCCGTCAGCTGTCTGTATGAGTGCGTGTTTCTTGTTGCTTTGACAAAATGCGTGTACTTAAAAAAAATGAAAAGAGCTTAAGCTGGACACACTAAATTATCATTGCCTGCGCAAACGTTGGACAAGTAGGTGATGCCTAATTTCTTTTCAGTGTATAAAATAGAATTGAGGTAACGGCATCTTTACTTGTGTTAGTAGTTTCTTCTAGTGTATTGGTAATTTGCTCTTCCGTAAGCAGCGTTTGGATGCCCTGCCCTTGTCAAAGTATGCATAAAAGTTGGTTGCGTCCACCTTTCCACTTCATTCAAATTATTTTTAACTATTTATAATAAGAATGTGAACTATCTTTAATAATAAATTTAAAAAAATTTAAGCAATTTATTTCAATTTTTTTTTTATTAATTTTATTGATTGAGTTTATTTGATAAAACATTCTTGTATTTAATTATTTTGCTGAGGTGATACAAGCGAATCATATGACAAAATATTAAGAGTCGGAAAGCTTATGAGTAATGCTTAAACCCAATGCTGGATGAACCGACCAGACTAAATTCGTTTCCGTCGAGAAATCCGGATAAACTTTCTTATTCTCTCACTAAAAATTACATTCAAGAACGGCAAGCGATAAAAATCTGAAAATTTCACTAAAATCATCCAGTGTAGGCCAATAGTTATCGACATATCAAATCGTTATCGATACAATTTTAATAAAGGTAGAAGCAACATGACAAACGTTCAGAAATGTAAAAGATTTCAAAATCAAATCAATTTCAACCATTAACATAAACATTTTAAGCCGTGAAATAAAATTTTGAAAATCAAATGTCAACCGTATGCTCTAATTATAAATAAAAAAAATGCGGCTTACCTATCACCAGGACGCAAATTAGAACCACACTTTGCGCAACTAAAGCATCTTAGATGAAACACGCAGTTTATAATTTGTTTTTGTTGATTTTGTAAATCGATATTATTTATTCCAGTAAGAGCTTTTGCTACCATTTCACTTGGGGGTATTGTTTCCCCGCATCCAGAACATACGCCTGAGCAACCGAACATACTGAAATAAATATAGCATATTCTGATTATTGTTATAATGTAATAGTAACTATGTAAAATATATACAAGTTGCGCCATCTCGGGCTTTAGTATAGAAATAACTGAATAACTTTGACGTTTGTGAAGCGATTTTCTTGTGTAGGTACTTTTTGGAGACGTCAATTCAATACAATTTAAGCCATGAATAACTTAACCCTAAATAAAAGTGTCGAAGTGGTGACTTTGCTTATCGAAAATGGGCGTTCAATTCTGAAAACGCAGCGTGCGTATCGACGAAAGTACAGATGCAAAAAAACACCTTCCGACAATACTATTCGTTTTTTGGCTGAGTTTTTTGAACGCGGTTCAGTGGCGACCCACGACCCACACAACCGACCACGTCTTAGGCGTTCCAGTGCTGTCATAGTGGCTGTACAGGATAGTGTTGAGAAGGACCCCACCGTATCGTACCGGAGGCGTTCGCAGCATTTAAACGTTAGTGGCACCACAGTGCAGCATATTTTAAAGGATTCGGGAATGTTCCCGAACGAAATACAGATAATTTAACGATTGTTGCCCGAACCCAAGCCGCGGCGGTTGGCCTACGCCCGAAAAGTAGCCGAGATTCTCGAAACGGAGCCGAATTTTTGGCAAGAAATTTTGATGACCAACGAAGCGCTGTCTGGTGGCGTCAATAAACAAAACTGCCACATCTGGGGCACTGAGGAACCATTACACGACGAGAGAGTGACAGTTTGGGAGGTTGTTTGTGCCTCAACCATCATCGGCCCTCTTCTTCAAAAAAGGCGAAACAGTCGACGGCAGGCGCTATTGGTGGATGCTGCCGCATATTGTGTGCCCGAAAATGCGTCGAAAGGGTCTACAAAACTTCTGGTTTCAACAGGACGGGGCCTTTTGCCACACAGCAAACGATACATTAGAGTTTTTTGCAGCGAAAATTCTGTGGACGCGTTGTGTCAAAAAGAGGCGATATCGACTGACCGCCGCGTTCGACGGATTTGACCCCGCTGTACATCTTTTTGTGGGGTTATCTGAAGAGCAAACTGTACATGAGCAAGCCCAAGACCATCAGCTCAATGTAGAAGGAGGCGTGGCAGACCCCAAGTAAATATATTCTTGATCAGCAAGACAAACAGAGTCGATTTAGCCATGTCCGTCCGTCTGTATGAATGCGTGTTTCTTAGCAACTATAAGAGCTAGACCAGATTTGGTCTATATGTGCTTCTAAGCCCAGGACATATCGCTTATTAATTTTTTTTTTTATTTCCTCCCCCCTCGCTCACAAATCGGAAAAAAACGAATTTAGGCAATTAAAAAATATAATATTTAAAATTATGAAATAAATCACAAAAACGCGTGGTTATGTTTTCGACCGATACCGAATTTCAGAACATTCAGATAAATAACTCAGGAATTATTCACATTTTAATTTTCAATATAGACAGCGGGGTGTGCTTGCTGACGCGCAATACAACTGTAGCTGCCGACGCAGGGGCGTCGTCGCTGCTGACGCTACAGCGAAAACGAGCTGTGACGCGTTGGCTGTTTGTTTGTATGTTTGTGAGAACGTGCGTGTGTTTGCTACGGTGCTCTAGTCGAAGTGTATGTAAAAGTTGGTAGCGCCCAGCTTTAATGCGACCACTTGTTTTTCTCAAAAATATGTAATACACTGCTTGCCACTTGAATAGGACACCCTGTATGCTCTCTTTGCAGCTGCTCATAACTCGAAAACAAATTGGTAAAATCACGGTACTTTTGCATATTATCTTTGTGCAAGTATTCTTCGCTATTTCTGGTACATTCCAAGTTTTGGAATAGCGTCGTTATAAAGTTGTTTGCACTTTGTGTGAGCAATTGCAAAAATTCAATGGAATTTTTGCGTCACTTGAATAGAACATGCAATTTATTTAGTCGGTATCGTTGGCACGTGCACACAAATTGTAGTTGATTTAAGCTTTTTGTCTCAATTGGAATGTATATTAATAAAAAAAAAATATTATAATGGGGCGTGGCATATCATTATCTGAGACAGAAAAAGGACAAATCCAAGCTTACAAGGATTCTGGCCTTTCGATATTTATTACGAGAAGCATCCAATTCGCACGACTCTTTGGCCAAGATCAGGGAAAAATGCTACGTGAAGTGACTAAAAATCAAGAAAAAGCCACCACTTAACCCGGCTCGGAGATTGCAACGCCTTGATTTCGCTCGCGCACATGTGACTTGGACATCGGAATGGCAACGTGTTGTGTTCACGGACGAAAAAAGTTTAATTTGGAAGGGCCCGATGGCTACAGTTTCTATTTTCATGATCTGCGAAAGGAACCACACCATCTTGATAAATTACGCAGTGCTGGAGGTATTATGGTCAATTCCTACTATGGCACCTTGAATGCGTTGTGTTATAATGATATATTAAAAGAGGCCTTTCCAAAATTCCAAACTCTTTTTCCTAGTCTAAAATGGATTTATCAACATGATATGGACCCTATACATACGGCCCGGATTGTAAAATCATAGAGAGTCAAACACTCCACGGAGTTATTAAAATGGCGACCCTATTCACCGAACTTGAATATCATATAGAATGATTGGGGGCTAACACGACAAGTTTATTTAAATGGTTTTTAGTTAAAGTGTCCTATTCAAGTGAAGCATGCTAAAAATCAAAGCCTTCTACGTTTTTATACACTTTGACATTTTTGTAAAAAATCATGAAGTTGTGCAAATGTATGTAACAGGGAGAAGGAGGCGTGTGGCAGACCCCAAAAAGTATATATATTCTTGATCAGCTCGGAACGAGCTGAGTCGATATAGCCATTGTCCGGGTCTGTCCGCTGTATGAGGGCGTGTTTCTAAGCAACTATAAGAGCTAGAGCAACCAAATTTGGTAGGTAGGTGTCTCCTATATCCAGACACTACGCTTTTATTTTATTTTTTTTATTTCCTCCCCCTCCCCACAAATCGAAAAAAAAACAATATATAAGGCAGCACAAAAATCTTTAAGAATCTAAAATAAACCACAAAATTGCCTGATCATGTTTTCGACCGTGAAAAGTTTTAGAACGATCGGATAAATAACTTAGAGTTATTTACATTTAATTTTCAGTATAGCCAGCGGGGTACACGTGCTGACGCGCCATACAAACGTCGCTGCCGACGCAGCGGCGAAACCGAGCTGTGTCGCTTTAGCGATTTTGTGTGCATGTGTTTGTGAGTGCATGCATGTGTTTCCTGTGATGCCCTAGTGAAAGTGTATCTAAAAGTTGGTGACGCCCAACTTTAATTTGTCCACTTGTTGATTAATAATTTTTTTTTGTATACTTACAGCTTTTGAAAATCGTAATTTTCGTCAAATTACCACATTTAAATAAGCTTTATAAGAACACAAAAATTTCCTAGATGGCTTGGTTTAGCAACAATTAACTATTGAAAATCGACTTTAGAGATGTCCCATTCAAGTGGCGAGCAGTGTATGTTTAAGCATAAGAGATGCGAAATAGATGATATTTATTTGTAACTTAGATTTTTTACTTTTTTTCTAGACCGGCCTTTAAAAAAAAATGGCGTGCCGGGTTGCGACTTAAAATATGTGCTGACAGACAGAAAGGTGGGCGTTGACCCAAGACAGAAAGACTCATAAGACTACTATCTAAACAGCCTTCAGGTCAATTGAAATCGAGCGAAGGTAGCTGGAGGAAAGGAAACGAGTAGGCGCTTAACGCCTTGCTCGAAGCACACTTTCCTGACTACACGGAGGTCCAGAATATGAGGATGCTAAGGTCGCCAGAGACGCAATTCACGAAGAACTAACTAAAACTAAGTTGGGAAGATATCTAAAGTTACCAAATGGATTCCACCCAAAATAAAAAATCCCAGCTAACACCGCGAAAACATGTACAATACTTTGAGGTAATATTATACTCAAAAGTCACACATAAAGTAGAAGAAAAGGCTACCGTTGCACACTCTACACCGCAAAGAATGTTATGTAGCACCTCGACTTATGCATTTCAATAATGGGGCCAATATTGTTTCATGGCATGCTAGTCTGGTAAAAGCCAAAAAAAATACCAAGATTTTTAAAACTTTTGCTGGAAAAGGTTGTGCACTAACAATGTGTCATAGAAAAGGACGTTATCGAAATACATTTATTTTTTTAGAATCCACACGTGTACATTGTGATCCATGTCTTTGCTTTCGCTGTGAACGGACGTATTTTTTGTTACTCTCATTTAATTGATTGATCTGTGCGTTTTAGTGTATTTAAACTAGCTTATTAGTAGTGATATTCACGGTGAAAGAGTGCATATTAAGATTGGTAAAAGTATTCTATTGCTTAGTTGTTTCAGTGGCATAAATAAACTAACAATTGTTTTCGCGGTTTTATTGCTGTGTTGTTTTTGTTGGTTTGAGCATCTCTTGTATGCGCTCTCTCCAGCTTACTCTCTGTTTCTTGTGCTTTCTATTTTTAGAACGGTGCTTGCAATAGTGTGTGTTTTGTTGTTGCATTTTTCGTAATTGCGCTCACACAAAACTAACTAACGCTCTCATTTAACGTACTCTCTTAGTGCGCTCTTAGTCGTTGCATTAGCTGTTAATATTTTTGTTACTTACATACCCTTTCGTAGAGCATATACATTTGGTTAAAATGTTCGCTTGCTGCATTAAAAATTGCAAATGCCAAAGCAATGCAACTGCTGAGTGCATCGGATGCTGGCTGTGCGATAAATTTTTACATGTGAAGTGTGCAGGCTTCACGATTTAAGTTAAAGATTCCATTATGAACAAGACCGGCTTAAAATGGTCATGTGAATCTTGTCGTGAAGCTGAGCCGACATGTCTAGGTTTATGCGACATACTAAGCTTAATTTTGAAGCTGAGGCCGAAAGAGTTTTAATAAACTCAATGATGAGTTTATAAGTATGGAGACTCAGTTTAAAGCTCTTAAAGTTTTAGACGAATCCCAGTTGGCACCAGCAGTAACACCTAAAAAAAACTAATGATGTAACATTGAAACTGGTCAGGACACCGGTTACTGCAGTTTGCCCTAGTATTGTTATTAAATGATGATGAGGCTGGTCCGCATCTAAAATTGTTAAAAGAGTGTTAGAATCGCCTGGTGATGTTTCCATACCACCGCGCCTGCTCTTAAGCCCTATTAGCTGTTCTTTACGGAAACAAGTTTGTTCATAGGTCACCCGGATACTTTGGCTGAAGATGTAATTGCTTACATTCAATCAAAGATTCCTAACAATTATTTAATTAAGAAAAAATTTAAATTTAAATATTCAGAGAGATATCTTCATTTAAATTGAATGTGGCCACCAGAATTATTCGACACCATTTGTTGCTTTTTTCTGGCCACAAGACTTGCTTGTTAAAGAATTTACATTTAAAACTAAAAGCAGACAACTGTAAAATTAATTTTTCTACAGTGAAACCTACTAAACCTTCTAATGATGCAAAAAAACTAACTTCTTCATTTGTTTTGGCGTATCAAAATGTTAGAGGATTAATGTTCTTGCCTTCACTGAAACTATATATAGATAGTACTCTTTTGATTATAATGTTCTTGCCTTCACTGAAACCTGGTTAAAGAAGAAATTGACAAAATGAAAAACTTCACAAATAAAATACCACTATTACTTACGATATAACGGGGTGGTGGTGGCGTATTGATTGCCGTTGAATTCGACCTTTTATCGGAATTAATTTTTTCCTTATCTAATATTGAATTTGTTGCAGTTAAAGTGACTGTTTGTCAAATTTCCTTCTATATAACCTGCTCCTATATTCCACCTCAATCGGATGTTACAATTTATAATGAACACCTTTCTAATATACAATATCCTCTAAGCTATCTGAAAAGGATTATTTATGTGTATTAGGAGACTTTAATTTACCAGATATATATTGGTCCACAATGGGTAACTTGGTAGTTCCTACTAGCGCCAACGAGTCATAAAGTAATTACTGGATCATTGTCCTTTATGAAATAAAATTAATGCTTCCTAATTGTAACAACCGATTTCTTGATCTTATATTTGTATCGGATCATTCAGCTAGCGCAGTTAGCAGAATAGATCCGATTGTGCTTCCCGAAGATGTATTTCACCCAACTTTAGAATTACTCATAGAGCTACCGGCTCTTGAGCAAACCGTGCAGCCTACAGCTGCGCCTAAGCCTCCAGTGGGCAACAAAAACATTTTCTTTTAATAAATTAAATAATTTTATTATAAATCATGACTGGTCTAACTTTTTTGCCAGCAATAACTTAGAAATTGCTTTGTCTCTTTTTTATAACGCCTTAAATAGCTTTTTTGAACAATCCGTTCCAATTAGCGGGCTTAAAAAATTTAAAATCGCGTTAAAGATACAAACGTACAGGGAATAGTATTGATTTTTTGCGCTATTCTACTGCTAAATCCAATTTTAACTTGTTAAATTCTCAACTTTACAACAATTATTTATGTCGCTGTCGGCTTCAGTTTGCTCAGGATCCTAAACAGTTTTATAATTTTGTAAATTCTAAACGTAAATCGTCTTCAATACCTAACTATGTTTCTTATGAAAATACTACTGCAAATGATGATCAGGCATCAGCCGATCTATTTGCAGACTTTTTTCAAACAACCTATTCAGTCACTAACAACTTTTCCCACACACACTACCCTTATAACATCAACAAATCTAATTTTGTTGCGGAGCCTGTGATTAACGAAGACTCAATATTGCGTGAACTAAATGTAATGAAACACGTTCTCTCCAGGACCAGATGGTGTACTAGGTTGCGTACTTAAATATTGCGCTGGTTCACTATATTTACTTTTACATAGAATTATTTGCCTTGTCGTTAAATGTTCCTATTTGCCTCCAATCTGGAAGGAATCTTTTATTATTCCGTTACATAAAAATGGCTCTAGAAGTTATGTAAATAACTATAGGGGTATATCAAAATTGTCTGCTACGCCTAAACCTTTTGAAAAAATTCTTACTTCTCAATTAATGCATTTCAGCAGCTCAATTGTTTCACCTTACCAACATGGTTTTGTGAAACATAAGTCTACTACCACCAATCTACTTGAGTTTTCGTCAATGGTAATCAAAGGTTTTCACAACAAAATGCAGACTGATGTTATTTATACTGACTTTAGTAAAGCATTTGACTCTGTTAATCACCGTCTTCTAGTGAATAAATTAAGCTTGATTGGACTTCCAAACAATTTTCTGAAATGGATTTCCAATTACTTAACTAAAAGAACTCAGAGGGTGATTTTCAAGTCGGCTGTTTCGAAGCCAGTATTCGTAACGTCTGGTGTCCCTCAAGGTAGTCATCTTGGTCCTTTGCTCTTTAACCTATTTATTAACGATCTTCCCTCAGTCATTATGCATTCCAATATTTTGATGTATGCTGATGATGTGAAGCTGTGTCTATCATTTAGAGACATGTCATGAAGTACTTCATTGCAGACCGATCTTGATTGCCGATTCTGGAATATGGATCTTGTTTTTGGTCTCCACAATACTCGAACCACCAGATTAGTATTGAATCTGTTCAAAAAAAAATTTGTATTATTTGCTTTACGTGGCTTTAACTGGGTTCCAGGTGTTGATCTACCATCTTACTCTAGTAGACTACTTTTTAATTAATCTTCCATCTTTAACTAATCGCGAATCATGCTCGGTGTCATGTTTATGATTAAATTAATGAAAGGGGGAAATTTGATCTTCATATTGTGGTCAACTTAATTTCCTCGGTTCCGTTAGGTATACTCGAAATTTTGTTCCCTTAACTCTTAACTTTTACACAACTAACTATTTACTGCATGAGCCTCTTCGAGTTCTCTGTGCTGATTATAATAAACTTTATTCTGTTATCAACACAGAGACCTCAGAGTTTATTACTAAGCGGTGTATCTTAACTTACTTAAATATAACAATAACTTTAATCCAGACGCTTGGGTTTTTTCTGCGGTTTTCCCCAATCCTTGCCAACAAATGTTGGCGTCTGTTTAACATCCAATATTTAGGTTTTAAAAATTAAATACTTAATTATAAATTACCTTTAAATTTAATTTACCTATTTTGTATATAAATACTATAATGTAATTTTTCTTTTGCTGTCAACTGCTCTTAGTTGACATTAAATAAATAAATAAATAAAATAAAAAAGTAGCAATGCAATTATTTAACTGTCGATTTTATTCCTGGTCAGGATCTCCTGCGTATTATCTAAGATACGTACCGCATACAATCCGGCTGACATTTGATCTAGAACTGTACTTCCAAGACAGCTTATCTATTTATAATTATATATTATCATTTATTAGCTAGAGTAGAAAGCGAATAGACCCTCAGCATATCTTCCAACTCACACTTATCTAAAGATTCCATCAGGAGGGCATTATTTGTCGGTTAGCCAAAAATGAAATCAAAACTTTGATCTTAAATTGGGTTTTTATTTATCTGAATCTGAGTACAGGACCAACTGGGTCTGTAAATTTTCTAGAGCCAAACAAGTAATACTAATGCCGATCACGTTAGCTCTCAAAGTCGGCGAATCAATACGTTTAAGCCTCGACGCACACTATGCGCCGAAAGCGGAGCTGATATGCAATGGTAACTTTAAAAAGGTGCTCAACAAACTTTTGAGTTGTTTTAATCTTTGAAGGTGACAATAGAATTCCAAAAAATGAAATCGCTGGAAGTTATGTGGTACCTAGCGTTGAACTGCTTTCTGAACTGAATTTCACTAATCATTTTTGTGCAGCGTTTGTCGTGACTATTTGGTATTTTGTATAATTAATTGGTTAATTATGTGTAAGAAAAATCTGTATTGAAAATTCATCTAACATAGTGTTATGTTTTGTGCCGTAAACCATGAACAAAAATAATATTTTTTGAAATTTTTTGTCGAGTTATGAACCACTACTACTTCTAGAACTAACAAAAATCGTATTTTTTGTGTTTTTTTCACATCAACGCTTACACAATCAGCTCATTTCTAATGACGAAGCTCGAAATAGTGCAGATTAATCTGCATCACTCCAGAGTTCCCTCGGTTGACCTACTGCGGATTATGAACAGGGAAAAGATAGTCGTGGCTCTAATCCAGGAGCCCTGGATAGTGGGTGAAAGAGTTTGTGGACTAAGATCCCGTGTATATCATCTCCTTGTCTCGCTAGCTTCGGGTCAGTCAAGAACCTGTATCGTGCGAAGAGCTGGACTTAATGTACCGAAGACCTAACGGTAGCACTATGCGAACAAAAGAATGGGCACAGCATGCACCTGGAATCTGCATACCTACCATTTGAAAAAAAAATACCCACCATCAGAAAATATCAAAGCTCTTCTTCAGCATGCGAAGAGTAAGGGCATCGATGTTGTCCTAGGGTGCAATGTCTACGTGCAATACGCCCTGTGGGGAAGCACGGACATCAACGCAAGTGAGGAATTGCTGCTCTACTATTCGCAATAAGAACCGAGCAGAGGTTATTGATATAATCTTTGCAAAGAACAGCGACTCTCTAACTGTTGACAATTGGCACGTATCCATTGAATGCTCCTTTTCGGATCATTATAGGATAGTGCTTGAAATAACCTGGTCCCCAAAGATCAAGCTGTCCTTTAGGAACCCAAAAACAACCGACTGGATCAGATTCTCGCAATGTGTCCGGGATACCCCATCAGAACGCCCGCCGGGACGGTTGCAATCCCGGAACTCTCGAGAAAGCGAACAAAGATGTCACAGACACTCTGTTGAAAGCCTTCGTCTTATCTTGTCCTATTAGCCGAACAGCAAGGTCGAACTGCAATAAGTACTGCTCGGCGTATTAGAAAGCCCACCGCCTCAGTTTCATAATTTAACAAGTGGCCAATTAAAGTTAGCGCAATCAACTTTTATATGCTTTGACTAGGGTATCGCAGCAAACACACGCATGCACTCACAAACACATACGCGTCAGCAAGCGCAACATGCTGTCTATATTGAATATTCAAATGTAAATAATTCCTTAGATATTTATCCTATTCTTTTTTAACGTCGGTCAAGAACATGACAAAAAAATTTGTGATTTATTTCAGACTTTTAAAAATTTTTTAATTGCTTATTATTGAGGGTTTAATCCGGTTGCTCAAACATTCAGACAGACGGACGGGCATGGCTATATCAACTCAGTTTGTCCTGTTGATTTTTATTTATTTATTTATGTCAACTTCAGTCGACGATAAACGAAAACGATTACAAAAAATATTTAAAATTAAATTTAAAAATTATGTTTTTGTTTTTAGATTTAATAAACCTATAGATTGGGAGTGTTAAGCAGACCTAACATTCGTTGCAAGGATTGGGGAAAACCCAATCAGGTCCAGATGTAATTATGTATTATTAATCATTAATAATAATCATCAATATGTGCTGTGGAATGGAATAATATGCTGGATATAGATATTGTGTTGAAACGACTGGATATGTCAGATTTTATGCACGTATGTATGTAGATATGCAAAAATGTAGATGTGCAAATATGTATGTAGGCATGCACGTCTGTAAGTAGGCATGCACGGTATGTATGTAAGGATGCCAAGACCCAGGTTAGTGTTAATTTAATAAATTAAAAATGTTTGAGAATATATAAAATGTTCAGAGAGGACCTATCCAATTTCTAAAATACTACCTTTTATCTAACAATCAGAGCCCCCTGTGTTTTGATAACAAGTTAAGTTTGAATCAGACAGAGTAACCGAAGGGGTTTCATGCAGTGAATAAAACGTTAAGGAAAAGGAAAAAATTTCGAGTTATTCCTAACAAGAACGGATAAATTAAGTTGACCTCAACAAGTATGGGAGGATTAAATTCCCTTTAACATTTAATTCATAAACAATGACGCCTATATAATACGGCGGTTAGCAACAATGGGGAATTAAATTAAAAAGGTAGACGATTGTATAAGAATAGAACAACTTACTCAAACCCAAGTTAAAGCCTCGCAAGCAAATAAAAATATTGTTTGACAGATTCAATATATTCTGGTGTTCGAGTATTGTGGAGACCAAACACAAGAGCCATATTCCAGAATCTGACGAACAAGAGATGAATAAAGTAATTTAGTTGTGTAAGGGTTATCAAATTCTTTAGACTTTCTTTTAATAAAGCCGAGAACTTGAATTGCCCTGCTGACAGTTAGAGAATCATGCTTGTCAAACTTTAGCTTACTATCAAGGAGAATACCTAAGTCATTGACTTCTGGTAATCTATTGAGATGTAACTGATCAATGTGGTAGTTGACTATGTGAGGCGAGTGTCTATGGAAGGACAATACTTTACATTTAGAACAGTAAGTTCAATATTCTATTACAAAAACCAATTGGGACAAAGCGGTCAGATCTTCTGCAATAGAAAACCAACATGCCATTCCGTAAACGATAGGGCATAGCTTTCATGTCATTAAGCATACATTAGAACGTTTGGAAATTCACAAATGATTAATGGCAGATCATTGATAAAGAAGTTAAAAAGCAGCGGTCCAAGGTGTCCACCCTGAGGAACTTCATACGTCACCGACACCGGCTTGGAAACAGCTGACTTGAAAACTGTTAGTTAGGTAATTACATAAAAAAAAAAAAAAAATTCTTTGGAAAATCTTTCATAGTTAATTTATTTATTAGAAGTCGATGATAAGAACGAATGCTTTACTAAATCCAGTATAAATAACGTCAGTCTGCATTTTGTTTTGAAAAGCTTTAACCACCATTGAAGAAAACTCAAGTAAATTGGTGGTGGTAGACTTTTGTTTCACAAAAGGTATGTGATATAATTGAACTACAGAAGTGCATAAGTTGAGAAGTAATCATTTTTTCAAAGAGTTTAGGTGTAGCAGACAATTTTGAAATCTCTCTATAGTTGTTTACGTGGTTTTTAAGGCCAATCTTATGAAACGGAATAATGAATGATTCCTTCCAGATTGAAGGCAATGAGCAACATTTAACGGACAATGCAAAAAGTCTATGTAAAATTAAATATATGAAGCCGGCGCAACATCTAAGTATGCAACCTGGTTTACAATCTGGTCCTGGACTGAACACAGGTTGGTTTCAATAAATTTAGTTCACGCAATATCGAGTCATCGGTAATCACAGGCTCTGCAATAAAATTAAGTTTATGTACGTTATAAGGGTAGGGTGTAATTGACGAGTCGCTATTAACAGAATAAGTTGTTGAAAAAAGACAATTCATTCATCATTTGACGTCGTATTTTCTGAATTAGGTATTGAAGAAGATTTTCGTTTGGAATTTACAAAATTATAGAACTGTTTAGGATCATAAGCAAACTAAAGCCGACAACAACATAAATAATTGTCGTAAAGTTTAGTAAGTTAAAATTAGACTTGGTAGTAGAGTAGCGTGAAAAATCCACACCCTGTACGATTATATTTTTTAAAGCACCGCGATTTTATATTATTTAAACCATCTAGCTCACGGGTAAACCATAGAGGCTTAGATCTACTAGGCGGCCTTCGAGGAACGCATTGGTCTAAAAAGCTATTTAAGGCGTCATAAAAAAGAACCGATGCAATTTCTCACTGGCAAAAAAGTGAGACCAATCATGATTTATCATAAGGTTATGTATTGAAGAACAGCTAATAAGGGCTTAGAAGCTGGACGGGGAGTATGGAAACTATCAGTGGGCGACCTAGATGACGGACCAGCCTCATCATCGTTTATAATAATATATATCCTAGGGTAAGCTAGAGAAACAGGTGTTACTGGACATTTTACCAATGTTAGTGTATAACAAGTGGACAAGTTAAAGTTGGGCGCCACCAAACATTAAAATACACTTTGACAGGGTAAATCGCCAAAAAAGTTCAAATCACTTGGCACTCACAAACACATAGACACAACAGATAACGGGTCCTCAGCTCGTTTTCCGCTGTAGTGTCAGCACACCCGAGTGCCCTTGCGTCGGCACGACTTTGTAGAGGCGCAGCATCGTGCACCCCCGCTGTCTAAAGAAAATTGCAATGTAAAAATAAGTTCCTAGCTATTTATCCGATCGTTCTGAAACTTGACAATCGAAAACATAGAACCCTTGCAAATTTGGGAGAGAAGAGAGGAGTGCCTTATACTGCCAGCACCACGGAAGCGTCCAGACCACTGTTGCTAGATTTTGAGAGCCAATATAAGCTAGATTGCGTAAAAAAATAATCTAGAATAAACTAAACACTAAAGTTGTATCAAAACTCATGTGAAGAAGGTAAATTTACCGCATAGTGACCAAAATTAAAATAAGATAGATTTCAAGCTATAAGTTATTTGCAAATTCTATCAGCTATTTCACTTTCAAAAAAACTATATCTACCTTATAATAAGCTAATGTGGCAACAGTGGTCCAGACTTCGACGGCTGCTAGCAAAAGATCCGGCTAAACCAGGTTTACTCTGTGACCTAGATGACAACTTCGCAAGGGACAGCCAGAAGTCTCTGCAGCTACTGATAAGCACTCACTTCCCAGGCTCCCTAAATGCTGATACAGAGAATGCAATCAAGTTACCAGCCGTAAGCAATTACCTCATACCATGGGACTTAGAAATCGTCAGGGGATGCCTAATAACAGGGTACATTGCGAAAAAATAGAGAGAATTGAGAGTGGAATTCATTCCCAAGGTAGGAAAGATAAACCACTGCTCACCAAAGGATTACAGGCTAATCAGTCTTTCATCGTTTTTACTGAAAACACTGGAACGACTATTAAAACGACGATTAGATAGGAACATTGCTGCCACCTCAGTGAAGACCAACACGCATACCTTAAATGTAGATCAGTTGAGACCGCACTTCATCAACTATATAATAAAAGACACTCTGCAGAGAAAGGAGTTTGCGTTGGCAGCCTTTCTAAACATAGAGGGTGCGTTCAACAATGTCAGGATCGAGTCAATAACGGCAGCATTAGTCACCATTGGCTGACACCCGATGATCAATCAATGGCTAAGCAATATGATTAGCTGCAGAATGATCAACACCAAACTCTGCACCTCGTCTATAAGGAAAAAGGGCACAACGAGCACACCACAAATAGGAGTCATATTTCCCTTTGTTTTGGAATCTTGTTCTAAATAACCTTCTAATCAGATTAAAACGCAAAGAATGCCGGGGCACTACTGGTTACAGGCAAGTCCTTGCCTACAGTCAGCGAGCTCATGGAAACGGCAATTGGACTTGGGGCCAACCCACAGAAGACCACGTTTTGTTCACACGAAAATACAAGATTACGAACTTAAAACTTCCAACACTTGGAGGAACGCAGCTAAATCTATCAAGAGAGGAGAAGTACCTTGAAGTAATACTGGACTCTAAGCTCTCCTGGTGGAGAAACTCGGAACAAAGGATGAAAAAAGCACTAAAGCAAGAAAGAGATGGAGACTGCAACCGTACATCATTCACATCCAACTCTCATCTCAAAAACCTCCAAAAGGTTCAAAGACTGGCCTGTCTAACTGTAAAAGGATGCATACATTCTACTCCTTAAGCAGCCCTGGATACCATATTAAACTTGACTCCGATAAGAAGTTTCCTCAGGTACACAGCGGCGAGAAGTGCAGCCAGGCTACGAGCCCTAGGACTCCTCAAGCTGCGCAGTACCGGCCACAGCACGGTAGGACAAACGGTTGTGGAAGAAAGTGACTATCGATGTCCAGAATTTAAATGGAACGACAGCTTCCAAACTGTCTTCAACAAGAACGGACTGGCAGCGAGGATTGATGACCAGTCAATCTATACAGACGGATCGAAGGCACAGGATCTGGAGTCTACTCACGTAACAAAGATGAGCGGCTTTCCTACCGACTTCCAGACTGATGCACAGTGTTTCAGGCGGAGATCTACGATGTCTGGCAAACGATAACAAGTAACTTGACAGATACGTCAAGGAGCTTAGCGGTCTATATCGACAGCCAAGCAGTTTTAAAAGCTCTAGTCTCGAATACCGTAAAGAGCAAATTCAGCACAGTCAGCGCGCTGAACCACTGCCGGCAACAACCTGTTGGACTCATCTGGGTTCAAGGACACATGGGTGTACCGGAAATGAGATGGCTGATCGGTGTGCTAGATGTGTGACCAGATTGGCGCTGCCGTCAAGCTCAGCGGTGACAGACATTAAAAAGCCCATACAGTATACACTATCAGAACTCACAAGGTCGGAAAGAAGCATGGCAAGTAGACACAGGTTGTTCGTATAATTATATTTTATTAAAAATTGATCCATCATTTTGTATAGGAGCTATAAGATATAGTTCTCCGATTTTATTTGGAATTTGGTAAGGATATATGAACCTGTACAAAGCATATAAACCTGGTTAATATATGTTAAAAAACAAAAAGTTTTCAATACTAAATGTTAAAGGTTGTCATATATTTAAAATATTTGTCAAGATTTTATTTTACTTTCATAACGATATCTTCACAAGAAATATTTATGGCCGCGACTCCATACAAGCGAATATTCAAATAATTAGCATAAAAATAACTGTTATCCAAAAATGTTAACCAAACAAATTAAATATAACGAGACGAGCTAGGATACTTTTGTAAACACCAAATTACTAGTATTTACTTCTCGTTAACAATTCTGCAATAAATAATTAACTGTGGTTAATAAATTTTTGGTCCATAAATAAATTAAAAATAACAATAAAAGGCGAATGGCGAACGTGATGTAATATGAAATTGAATATTTATTTATTTCCAAGCTCAATCACAGTCACTACTTTGGTAGAAACACTTGAAACACTTTTTGAACCTTTTTCTTGTGCACTTTGATCGCGACACATACAATATTACTTGTGCCCATCAGCCACTGTTTTGCTTATATGTATCAGTAGTACTGGATTGTACACACAGTGTTTTTAAGGGTGAGTGCACTATTGCCGCTCTCTGATATACATACATACATAAATATTTTATTCGATTACTGTTTTCTATCAGCTGATTACTGTGTTAGTTCCAAGTGGTTTCAACACTGGTCATTTTGGCGGCACTTTCAGCGCGTTCACTTTTGCATTGTCGTCAATATTAATAAAATGGAAATTTCAGGCAAAGTGAAAACAAAGACCTATTTTCATGACCTGGACAACCACCACCTATTTTATGGAAGGTATTAGGAAACTGGAGAATCCAGTACGTCTAAAAGGAGATTATGTTGAGAAAACTTCCAAAAAACAAACTATGTTTTCTTTGGTAGGCCGACTTTTTATCAGCCCACCCTCGTATATATATATTCTTGTCTTCACTTCTGTTTAAATGTAAAATGCAACATAGCTCTATAATAGCTTTATATAATTAATGCTTTTGGCTAAATCGATGAAACCAATGTTCCATGCGTTTCCTTGCACTTTGAGTTACCCTTTTTTTTTGTTATAAAGGATAAAAAGTGTAGCGAAACTGGGCTTGATAAGTGAGGTCAGAACTCTGTTCTGCGTATACAAATATAATATAATAAAATAAAGTTTTCACAAAAAAATCTTGTTTGTAAAACGATACTACCATCACAAGATTCAATATTCTATATGAATCTATTTGTTAGACTTATTTATCATAGTTTTCTTTACATGTCATACCTGGAATAGTCCTTTTTACACAGTATTAGACCACGTCTGGTAAAACAACTGGAACCAACATCTGCTAACATAGCTCCACAGCAATGACATTTTAGGCATCCATTGTGCCAATATCTGTCTAAAGCATATAAAAGATATCTATCACTTATTTTATCTACGAAAATACAAGAAAAAGAAATATATTAGTGAATTTTATTATTGCACACATTTAAATCTTTTTGACGAAAAATTAGACTTAAATATTAAATTTATAATTTATTATAATATATAATATAATCAGAGGGTCTAACAGAATTTCAAAACACTGTTAAATTAGCCTAAATCGGTTGATTTGATTGATCCTGTTTCCAATCTCCCTAACTTAGGCTAGAGATTTGTCAATTTTCAGTATTATTAAGATTGTTTTGCATTAAGTACCACTACTTTTTCGAGTGCTCATTTATAATGTATGTATATATACATCTGTAAATACGTTTTAATATTAAAAACAATTTTATTCATGATCAGAATTTCTGAGGGACATCAACTATACTATGGCATTTGCTGTTCAATGTTTTTTATCAATTATAATACATTCAAATATGGTAATGAGCACTTCAGGTGCCTAACTCTCAGAAACCGGACACGAGGCCACCGACATAACAAGAGGCAGACAGAAAGAGACCAGCGACAGCCTCTGTCAATAAGCAGTAAAGGTCAAATGAATGTATCTGAGATCATTGCCAGCCTAAGCTCCAAGTCTTACAATTGGCTCAGCCTTGATGGGTTAATAAACGGGGCCATGCATGGATTTATATGCCGGAAAAAAACACATTCATAGTCGTGTTTGATGGCATCAAGTTGTACAAGGGCGAACCAAGGTATGGATTCCACCTATAATCTTGGAAAGCCGAATCATGCTTGATATAATCTAGCAGAACGAGGACTAAAAGATTTGAATCCAAGTGCCACCTCCAGCGTAAGTAAGGAAATTATTTCCAGAAGTTCGGAGTAACTTAAGGTAATTATATTAATCTGCGTCACCCGATGGTTCCCTCGATCGACCAACTACGATTTAAAACCATGGTTTATATAGAAAATATTTGCAGATTACGATTTTGCTATGACTTTTACCTATCAAATCACCTCACTAATTTGTATAATAATGTAAGCAGCCAAACTTTCGTAATAACAACCAAGCAGCGGTTAAAGACATAAACTAATCGACGAGCCGCGATGGTCTCACTGTAGTGAACTGGAACGAATCCACTCCCCTTCTCGACCCATGCATAGTGTGAGATGGATCCAAAGAGAACAGACTGGGACAAATCTTGCAAATCTACAAAGACTTTTTAAGTAGTATGCGAGTACAATGAAAACATTGAACTTTCTTTAGGACAAATCAAAAATTTCTGATCTACTAAAATACGGTAGCTATGGGTATTATATGGCCTGCTTATCCGTCACTTTTAAGCATAAAATGAAAATGTTTTTTTGCGTGGTAACATGCGTTAGCCATGTGGGTAAAACAAAAAGTTTTAGCCCGTACGCAGGATCTGCCCACACCCATTATCAGATCTGAAAAAGCCAGGAGTTTCATCTAATACCAAATAAATTCATTTTATTCGTTACAAAAGGTGTGCCTTACATAGTCACTCTTTGTAATTGCATTTTAAAAATTGCAAAATAGTTAGCCAGGTTTTTAAAATATTTCGATGTGCATTTCAGATAATCTTTCGTTCGTTATTACATCTCCCAACTCCTAATCAACGAAAAAGCTCGTTGTATCAACATAAAGAATGTATAAACGCAAATTATGAAAAAAATCAATTAATATCAGAAGGTTCCGCCAGGAAGAAAATTCCACATGTGTGGAACCGTGTGGATCAATTTAAATTAATCTATTTCTGTGGTTTAAGCTTAAACCAATAATAAAATCACATATTAATAATTCTAATATAAAACTCAAAAAAATTATTATATTAATTTATATTTTTGAACTTACCTCCACAACCACCGCATACTTTAATTAATGTGCCAGGGTGTATTAACTGTTGGTTATTAAAATCATTCGAAGACTCATCCATAAACGATAATTGAGACGAAGAAATGTTTGAGTTGCTTTCTACAATATCCTTTGTATGGCTAGGATTTCTATAGCCAATGACTACTGAAGGGAAATTTTCAGGACTAGAGGAATCTTGATGTGCCGCTAGTATGTCTGTGTATGAATGAAACGATGCATTCATTGCAACAGATTTCAAGTATTAAATTGGCAAAGTCATATATGTGCTTTTCAATCCACGGTGGATGCTAGAAATATATATGTATATATATTTATTGTTGAATTTTTATTATGTTATTTGTTATAGGATTTGTTCAGACATCAATAGTCTTAAAAAACATAAATTTAAGTACACTAAACATACAGATTTCATTGTCACAAGAAACATACAATGATACAAAATTAATTGACATAAATAACAATAAAACACCAATGCAGGTCAAGCATTGGTAAGCAAAAGAATATCGCTGATCGTACACAAAAGCAGACCATATATTATGGGCTAATAACAGTAGGAGGTAGCCTTACGGATTTCAATTTCATCAGTTCTGCATTCTTCTATAAGGAACCCTTGAACACTTACACAGTATTGTAGGGTCAAAAACCGTGCCTGTCCTTTTCCATTACATAAAGAATCTGACGCACCAGAATTTATATCTAAATAAAAGCAGCTTAATCCACTATACGCATAAGGTTTATATCTGTGGATAAAGGTGGTAAAGGCTTGAGTAGAAAATTAACCATATTTGAACTTCGAACCAATGAACGAATGAGTTTCGCGACCGAGTACTCGGTTAGTTGAGCGCCGCATTGTCGACGTCAAATGTATTGCGTGTTTGTTTTGCTTTTAAATATATTACATTTTATGCAAGCGCCTCGGTCCTCAAGCAATAAACTAAAACTAAAATCCAAAAATGCCAAATATTGTATTCGATATTGCATACATTTTGCAAGGCAATTAGTTGATTTTATTACCTACGTTATTGGTTTGAATCTTTTTACTCATTTCGCATCTAGAGTTTGTTTATTGAAATACAAACTACTCAACTCATAACACGCCATTCATTCTGTGGAACGAATGGCCTTGGCACGCCGAATAGGCGACCAAGATTTGTTAAGTACCTACAAGTATCGAAATTTTCAGACATTCGTGCACCCTTAATAAATACCAATGTGTCTAATCCATTGGGCCACTTGCACCACAAAAACCGAATTGTGGCTGATACCACACGACAATTATTGCTCGTGTGGCATTAGTTTCCCGAAAAGTATACGAGCAATGCACACAAAAAAGATCATACAATTTATTGTGTGTCTTATGTGTGCTTCTGTTTCGGTATCTGCTGTCGCGTCGGCACCGCTGCCACTTTTTATTTCTTGTTTTTTTGCCTTGCGAGTTGGGTTTGCGCGTATGTACCTTGTCCCTTGTCTTCTGTGTGCGCGTAAGATCTCGTGCTCGCTTGTCCAGTTCTCTGATTAGGTGTTGATATTTTGAATGATTATTTTTCCATCATTAATTTAAAGAAAATTTGAACTACACTTACAAAATGCTGACGGTAACTTGGGTTGCTTGCTTTTTAATTCGCGAATTTTTCGCTGTTGTGGACAAATGAACGACAAATACCCTTAGGGCAGTTTAGCACGTCAGGCAAAAGGCCTACCAAATATTCCGTAATCACTCGAAATACTCGCCGGCCACTTTATTGGATGGTGATTGATTTGCTGTTTATGAGCGATCAACTTGGTTGTTTCTCGCTTGCTTACTGCATTGCTTGCGTATGTGCATGCATTAACCGCAAACATGTATGCCATGTACATATACATATTTTGCTATTGAATATTCAATTATTATTTATCAGTAAAAATTATAAAAAAAAAGTGAAGCTGAGGTCATTTAATATGAATGTAATTATAAAATTAATATATATTATATTATTATAAGATATATTTGAAAATATTTATTTTGACCTTAGTAATAAATATTACGATGCAAAAGCCAAGCACATTCCTTTGCAGTTGGTCTGCACTGGCAGCGGTGTCGGAGCAGGAGTCTACAGTGCGAGCCAGAACTAAAGCGATCCAACAACAGCTACTCTCTACACGAGGTACAAAAAACTTCTTTGTAAACAGTCCAGCAGATATCAAGTCACTCAAATCATCACATATCTCATCCCGAAATTTCCTGACATGTAAGGATGCGATAGACAAACTACAAACCACAAAAAAGGTGTATATCCATGTATTAGATACAAAGCCACCGTATGACGGGAACGAGACGGTAGATGCTCTTGCTAAAAACGGATCAAGACTACACAACATTGAGGAACAAATCCGAAATCCATTACATCCCTGTACAGAGATATGGAGAGTAAAGCAGCAACCGAGGCAGAATTAAGGTGGAAAAGCACAACCAACTGCAAGACGGCAAGAACAATGTGCTACTCAGGGTACGATAAACTCACCAGATTCCTAATCCAACTTCAAAGAAAAGAGTGTAGGCTTTTTGTAGGAATAGTAACGCGACACTGCCTATCAGCGTCTTACGAGAAGAAACTAGGCCTGACAAAAGAGGACGGGTGCAGCAAATGTAAGGAGGAGTCAGGGATCAAGGAAACCAGATAACAGTTTCTATGCCAATGTCCGGCACTTGCGAGAACGCGCGTAAAACACTTTAACAAGTGCGAGATACCCTCACTAAAAGTAGTAGCCAGGCTAAGTCCTGGCTCGCTACCGAGGTTTGCTAAAAGCATTTACATACTGGCAACACTAAGGACTAAAAATGTGAGGCTACCGTAAGTTGGCCTACCGGATTAACCTAACCTAGAAAAAAATTTCAAGAACCTGTATTTTACAAAAGATACAATTTTTCAATGGATACTTAATGGGTTAAGGATAAATTTTCGTATCATTAATAAAGGGATTTTGAAGACCTTTCCATTGATACCAATATGTCCATAAAGTTTAGCTCAAATTTTGAGTAGATTTAATTTTAAAGTATGGCAAAATATATATGCCCACCAGTGTATTTAATTAAAGCGCAGTTAAGTCTGCGCTGATTGGTATTGAGTGTTTGCTGCTTTGCTAAACTTACGCAAATTAAATGTCGTGGGAATATGACAAGAGCTCTTGCAAATTATCTCAAACACAAAAGGCAAAAAGCAATAAATACGCATACGTAGGGTGGTACAAGGAAATTTACATATTTTAAATAACTTGTGGGGCAGCTAGACAGAGCGAGACGCTAAGGGTTGACACCAATTTATGCGACGCTTAAAAGGTTCAGTGTTGTCTAAGCGGTCAATCAGTAAAATTAAGCATTGAGCTGTTAATACAGTGATAAGTTTGCGAGATATTAAAGCTAAACTGTCTCTTAATATCTCTCACCGTGCTGTTCACCTAATTTTGACAGCAGATGACAATATACAAAAATGTTGCGAAGCCCCATGCTTCTGCCCAGACACAACACAGCTCTTGTGAAATTTGTCAAAAAGTACATCTATAGGTATAACGAAAATAAGAATCACATTGAATGGAAATTTATTGAATAATAGCAATATTTATTGGTCGTTTTGCTTATTTATTAGGACTAAATTTTGCTGCCACTATGAAGCATAGAAAAAATGTCTCTCACATCAGTTTTATATGTGATTCGGTATCTAACCTTTTTAGGAATGACAATCAATGTCAAAACTTGCTTCTCAGTGCCCTGCTACCTTACTTACAAGGAACACAAATTAATAAACTTATGACCTGTCATGAATTCTTTCCAAAATGCGAAACTCCTTATTTTCTACAGCCTTCGGTTTAAGAAAGAGGACTATCCTTAGTTTGAGAATATTTTTTATTAAGTAGATAGACTATTTTTAGATAAAGGGCACATTGCAATGAATTGGTAGAGCTCCGGTGCGCATTTCAAAGTATTTTGTGATTTATTCGATACAGTAAAATAAGAAAGATAATCCAAACATTGCATACAAATGAATAGCATAAATACGCACAGGTTTAAAAAAATATACTAATAAAAGATAAATATGTACTCAAGTAGTGTATAAACATATGTACATACATATGTGTGTACAATGCACACTGAGCATATACATATGTAAGTATTATACATATGTACATATATTCAACTGAGATTTATAGAAAGTAATTTGTTGTTTTTTTTTTTTGTAAAATATTAAGCTTGTGCGTCTATGGAGATTCCATACCATATTGGCGTACATATGCACATATGTATGTATAACAATTAAGTATTAAAGATTATAGGCTTAAAGACAATATCGAAGACACCTTATATCTTGCGCTTAGGCAATAGTTATCGAATCTAAATAATTAACTTAGACGCATTGCTGTGTTGAAAGAGTTTTAAGGGTCTGGCATAAAAACGCGCGCGTAGACTTTCTCATGAACACTTATATTTGTATGCATGTACATATAAGTATGTACAAATGTCTACAAAATTCATTTATATTTACATATGAATCTCCATTTGCTGTTTTGTCTATAAATCCAATGGTAATATTTCAGACCAGATGAACCACATATTGTTTTAATATTAGATTACATTCATACATTACATCATTATCATATGTACAGAGTATAGATTTTTTAATGCACATTCGTAATAAACCACACTGTTTTAATGAAATATATACTTTATTCTAAATGTAAGATATTACTCTCCAGTTCCTTACAATTTCCTCACTTAACAATGAGATGCTCCAGAATTCAGTACATTAATGTGCTATACATACTTACATATGTATATATGTACATAAATGTAAATCGCACAAAAACACTTACACTTTATGTATAAGCCAAACATTCAAATGTATACTTTTATACAACTAGCTATTTAACGTTTACCAAAAAACTTACATGTCAATATTGTTATTCTACTCAGCATTCGGGTTCTATTAAGAAACAATTTATGTTTTGATAGTAAAATGCTTGTTAAATCTCAATACAAAATTCATAGAGATGAAAATTGCTCTAATTCGATAACACCAGGTAGCAATAATTATGGGAGAGAATCGGCAACTGTCACCATCGATAGACAGCTATAGGTATCTCATCGTCACTTAGCTCAATACTTACTATGAGTAATGTAAAAACAATATTTTCTAACAAAAATTTTGATCGAATATATAATATGAACAATTTAAATTCCCTTTATATAGAGCAGCAGGCCAGCGCGTTGATTCTTTCTGTAAGAACGAACTGTGACGCATTAATTGCTATGCGTATATAAGCATATATGCATGTTGGCCCTTATTTCCCATAATTTCAATAGGCTCTCGAATATATTCATATATGTATATATTCACGTAATGGAAAAAATGCCTGTTAATAGTGTAAAACAATCGATAATAGCGATAGTGCAATAAATGAGAATGAATAAAATCGAAAAAATTAAAAATACCGTATGGTTGCTGATATTGTATCAAAATTATGTTTTGATTTTGAGATACGACTATTACACTTGATGTTATTTTCTGATTAATATTTTCGATACCGATAATATCTAATTTAAAAATTTCGCTTGCAACGGAAATCAATACAAAAGAAAATAGGCAAAAATGATAATATGATTTTAATGATACTATATTTGTTGAGCTAATGAGAATTTTCATTAGCTATGTAGTTTTTACAAAATTAAAAATTTTTCACAAATTTTAGTACATATTTGCCTTTTTGGCCGAATTTATTATTATTAATATTCGCTGTCTTCACTGCTGGTTCCTAGAGTCTGCCAAAGTGTGGAGAACGAGGTGGGATGAATTTCCATTCGATGTAATCTGGTAGGCAAAATTCGCATACAGTGTTGATATGGGTTTTGCTTCACTTCACTCTTGCTATACAAGGGTCCACAATAAGCAACTCCAGTGACTGCGAAAGGATGCGATCCAGTAACACGATCCCGGGGAAGGTGTGCCATGATGGTCTCTACTATGACCTCCAATAGGCCAATCTTAGAGTCAAACTTGAGCAAGACGAGATCGAGGTCCAGCATGCAACTGACGCATGTGAAAATCCATAATGAAGGCACGTGCGACTAGGTGACGTCTTGGAAGTATTATGGGATGTTGAGCATTGAAGTCCAAGCTCAAATGCTCTAGGCGACTGTAGTATACAACCTACTAGTCTGGCGAGCTGATCTGGATTGCGTCACTCAAAGGCGCACGCGCTGGCTCCGGCTCATTAGTTATCCGTAATATGGGGTGTGAAAAATTTAATGCCACTGAGACGCTTACTCTGACTTCTAATTAATATCTTATTAAAATTTCGCGTGCTTACTTTAATCGGACTTGGGCAACGCTAACGGGCATATGCAACTATGCACAACTCATACTACTCTGACAATAGACCATCCACGGACAACATGACTCCAACAATAATTAGACTATTAATTCATAGCTTTAGATGGAAGATTATTGTTTAAACATACAGCATGTAAGTAGTATAAAAGTTTATGTAAATTTCGTTTTTGTTGCATTGGAAGTTGTGTCTATTTTAAAGCTTGTTCTAGATTCCAAGCACATTTCAAGCTGAATTTGAACATTACATTCATTCATTATAATAAACGCATTAAAGTTAAGTTTTATTATTTATTGATTATGACCGCAAGGGTTGATGCACTGCATTTGATTTGATTAGAATTCGGTGCCTTCTGTGTCGCAAGCTTAATGATTCAAGGCAATTCTCCAGAGTTTGATGTTCTATCGCAAACACCAATATAGGGTTACATTGCAAATTTACTTTTGTAAGATGCGGCGAGACGAGTTAACTCATTGAAGGTGGGTTATAATTAAACCAATTATTCATTTTTGATTTGCCTGCTGCGCTTCTACACCCATGTTGGGGTATGTGCGTCGGATAAAGTTGTAAATTAGAATGTTGCACTTGGAAATTTGCGTGATTTGATGCTGGAGATGTTTCTAATGTTGGTTGTAGTTTTCTTTGTAGTATCGGCGGTTGCAGCTGCTATGAGAGTTGCGGATATCGCGGCTTGAATGTTTGTCGTAGTTGTAATGATGTGTGGCGGGAACCAATTCTCAGCCGAGCTGGAGTTGGTTCATAATTTTTTTTTTGCATTCGCTTAGCGAACACGTAAACGGCAAAGGTTGCCAATGTTAATATAGCACTTTGGATTGCTACACTCGCGTTTACTTTTACGAACTGCTTATTATTTTGGTGTTATACTATTTTTTCCGAGGCACTTAGGCCTTGTGACTCAAGTCTAATTTAAATTTTGGTTATGTTTTTGGGTTTTTATTTTTTTCCGACGCACTTGCGCATGCGATCCATTTGTCTTTTCTATTTGGAGACAAATTTTGTATCATTAAAAAGGGATTTTGAAGACCTTTCCATTTATACCAATATGTCAATAACAAATGTTTAATTGGCGAGTACATTCAACTTTACTTTTGTGAAAATACTTTTGACTACCCTTGTATATACATGTATGTATATTTATTTTTGTTTTTTTTTCTGTGTGACACCGCACTACATCTGGTCCTGCAGGAACACTAAGCCTCCCTTGACCAGAGTCTGTCGTCTCGTAAACTACGTATGTGGACTCGTAGGAGGTTTTTGGACATACTCTGTGTACCTTACCCCAAGCCTTTAAGGCCGCGACTTCAACGCGTGGGCCAAAGAGTGGGGAGGCGCGTCAACCAATGCAAAGGGCAGGACGGTTGGAATCGTACTCACTCTTGGACATAGCGCTACTTAACCATGGTTCGCAGCATACCTTCAGCAGATCTGGACTATGCTCCGTTGTTGACCTAACTTTTGTCAGCAGCACACTGCTCAACTCTTGTACTTGGCGCCTCGACAGAGCATATAATGCAAGCTACCACGGAGCCATTCGCTTTACTGCCGGAAACCGATCAACGAACCGCAGCGAGTCACTGGGTCAAATACTGCGCCGACACGCTCGACACGCAAGTGTTTGGTCTGGCCTGTTGACGTAACAGCAACCACGGAGGAAATGGTTGAGCAGACGATGCAGTGGATAGCGCGCGCATGCGACGCTAGCATGGCTAGATCCCATTTCACTAAAAGCCATAGTGGAGCACCTCTTCGATCTCATGGCAGATGAGATCAGCAATTACAATTATATTACGAAAATCAAATATCAGCAGCAGTCGCTGTTATTCTTTTTTGTGGCTTATTGCTTTGCTGTTGCTTTCGGTCGTAGCCGTAAGTTGACGCTGCAGCAAGGGTCGACTTTCGGCAGTCGTCGGCAGTCAGAGTCGCGAAGACGCATACGACTTTTTACAACTTTTGATTTTTGTTGCTGTTGCTTTCGATCAGCAGCATAAGTCGCAAAAGCAAGAAAAGCGCAAATTAATAATTCTTAACCGTCTCTATGAGTTTAAATTGTAGTCGTATTATTAGAGCTTAGTTAGTAATAAATAACTTAGTCGTAGCATTGTCACCTGCGACTGTTTTAGGATTGATAGGCTCTTAGGATATTAGAAGAAGTTTCTAGAGCTGGTGAATCATTTGAACCAATAGGTTACATTAGATTAAATCGTATTCTTGAAAATACATATATAAACTGCGGCAGATGGCCCAGTGCTATTTGAAAAACATAATACGACCTCATTCTTAATTTATATGTATATTTATTATGTTGCTGTTTACGCGGGCAATTTATGTTTTTTTGTTTAAGCTCACAAATAATGTTAGATATGTAACAATGTATGTAATAATTATAGGCACGGCCATTATTATTAGCAAGTTAAACGATTAATTAACAATATTTGTAAATTATGAACGATCAAGTTAAGCGACGTTGAAACCTCTCAAGCAGCAATAAAACTAATATGTCCAATGTGATAAAGATTAGAAACGAGAATGTAGGTGAAGCTGTGCGGAAGGCTAGTGCATAGAGAGAGAGCGAACTTATTAGCGCAGTGCTGAAGGCATGAGAACCTCTTCAGCGCGAAGCAAAGACAAAGAAGGTAGATCAGCAGTTCGCAGCTGAGGTGCTTTATTTATTAAACTTGCATGACCAAAAAAGGCATGTAGGATACTTGTTATAATGTTTATTTTAAGGAGCGTTGTGCTCTGTTTTTTATTGGTCAGAAAAACTAATTTCTTAAATACATTTTATTCTTATCACGTAACCTAGCCCTCAGTCCCAAAATTTTGGACCGGCACACGGATTAGGGTTGCGCGTTGCAGCTGCAGCCAACTTGCGCAACGGCATGTGCATGGTGAGCGTAGGAACGCTGACCCTGCAGTTAGGCGAGCAGTGTACTGTGGCCGTGAGAACGCTGACAGGCCGGATACGTTTACTACTCCCATATCAAGTTGAAAGCCGTCCCCGGACTTCTTTAGGTTGTCAATCGCAGTACAAAGGGATGCTGAGTTTCGTGCTTTACCTCGGCTGAGCTGTAGTCTCCAAAGGGTCAACCCGATGATTGTCACCAGAGTGACGGCTCCGTAGATCGCAGGAATTTGAACGATCTTTTCGTCCAGGTTTGCTAATGTCTCTTAAGTTCTTCAAGTTGAGCTTCTGAAGATACGGGAGGCTTAAAATCTCCTTGTGATTCTTAATGTTTATCAGCGCCGAGGTAGCCGTACCGGGTTGTTTCATGATTTGGGTCCTTTGATTTTTAAATAATAACCCATTTATCTTCACCTCGTCCTCAAATGTTAGTAGGAACGTGCCGCGGACATTTGTTCGTATGCCGCTGTTATTTCTGCGGCTTCTTCGTTGGTAATGATCACGCCGTCGTCCATAACCTCTAATTTTTTTCCAAATGGCTGGGTCGGGTCGTGCAAGTGTGCGGTAGTGCCGGCGTGTAAGTTGCTACGCGCAGGTCGTGGAAGGAAAATTTCCCTGCAGAATTTTGGCGTAAGGGTGGGGCTGCAGTTTCCGATGGCATCTAGTATAGCGGGATTTATGATATCAATCTTTGCGAGTGTTATAGACAACATTAATGTTTCAAATTCTAAAGTCACGATTCTATTTCTTGCTAGTAAAGTTTCGTATAGACGGTTAGTGTCAATTTTTTTAGTCTTCTTAGTGGAAATTATAACGTTTACTGTTTCTGACAGTTTATTTATCTGATCTTCCACTTTCGTATGGTTTATTAATACCTTAGTTTCCCCGGTTATTACGGAGTACATGCTGATTTTTGCCGTATGTCAGATGTGCCTGTAGTCCTTCCATATGACTACATTCCCGTCCACAAGCGGGATGTAGTCTGAGTTCGAGTAGTCAGTTAATTTTGCATTGGTAAGTGTTACCAGAAGTAGCACAATCGGAATCCTGGATGAAGTAGTGAAACGAGCTTTTTAGTGAAATAATAGAGGGTAACTTCTATTAGGTTGTCCTTATGGCTAGGTCCTCTAGGTGTCCGGTCGAAAACAGAGCTTTCGGTGGTGGTAGGCTGATCCCACCGAAAGTTCAGCTAATCGGTTCAACTGATCCGTGAATTCAATTCAATCGTCGTCGCATGCAGACGTGTTTTTATAGAACTCCGGAAAAAAATATAAGCCCCACAAGTTTAGAGTGCAGTGAGAGTGTATAACTAGTGTAAAACGCGAAAAGACGCTAAGTGCGATGAAAACGCACTAAATATTTTATTTAGTTTATTGATTATTAATTAATAAATTGATTAATTAATTAATAATTATACAATAAATAAAATATCAACAAACTAAAAGAATGAATCATAAACATTCATAAGCAAAGACACGCAAGCAAGACGAACGCCAGGCTCTCGCGTTCAGCGAAACAACGGGACTATCTCTTTTCGTGGCCGAGCCACTAAATACTGTGATGCAGTAGCTTTTCGTACGGTCAATTACCCCTGACCTAAAATTCGACCTTGCACTTAACAAGTGATCGAGCTCGTTCGTGTCTTCAGTTACGACTCTCAGAGACGAGTGCATTGAGGCAAACATCGACAAGCCAAAAGCTGGCATCAATGGTCCGAGCGACATTGTCTCACTCTACGAGTGGACTTAGCACAACAGTCTCTTGACTACGCGACATCAACTACAACAACGACCTCACGGTAGTCGCCGCCGCTCAAGCCCTCGTTTAGGCAACTCGCTCCCTATGTGTCATCGACGGCAAGAAAAGCCGCCTATGAATCAACAATCAAAACCAAAAGCAACCAAACAATCATTGGCAACACGCAAGCGATTCCCCGCTGTGCAGACTGGGAATATGGATCGCCTACATTCAATATTTAACGGAAGCTTAAGCCCCCTAATCGCCAGAGCGAAAATGATCCCGCAAGCAATATTGGAAGCAGCTTCAACGGCGAAATAACTAACCCACCAAGTAGATTTTCAAATTCTAGCAGACAAACTTCAGGATGATCTTGCAGCGGAGGGGCGTAAAAGAGCCAAAGCCACCTCCGATATATATACGGGAGAAAAGTTCCAATGCCCTTGTAAGCAAAATTATAGAGCTCATTGGACAAGACAACTTCCACATAATTTGCTTGAGTGGTTGTTAATATTCGATTGAAACAAAAGTTTCCAAACGAATCAGAGAAAGCTTTAGAATATTAATCCAAGCATCTAAGCGGACACTCAAATGAATTTTACACGTATTCAATTAAAAGCATGTAAGGGCTTAAAGTGAGTCTTAAAGGGATGAATGATGTTAACACCTGCAGAAAACCTCAGGCTCTAACATGATAAAGGCTTTTACGCCAAAACAGTTCAACATCTTAAGACAAGGATAAAAGCCAACGCTTTCAAGGTTGAGCTGGAGCCAGACAACACAATACTCTTAAAAAAACGAAGTGCACACCTAATATGTTACAAATTCAGTTTTCTACTGTCATCGGCAGAATCACTGTAGAAAGAACACATAAACGCCGGCCCTGATTACCAATTGTTGAATTGTCAGATTATATGCCACACACGGTTCATACTGCACCATCCCCCGGTGTGCGTAGTTTGTGGACTTCACGACTCTGCACACTTTGCCTAGCAGCAAGACGACTCTAGTACCAAAGGGTGCAGCAACTGCGGTGGTAATCACACAGCTTAACTACAGAGGTTCTTGCCCAATATATAAGGAGTTAAAAAGTCGAATCCACCATCCTAATCCCCTCGCGCGAGGGCTAACAAGGTTGCAGCGGCTCCCGTCTGCGTCGTAACGATCTACCAACCAGCGATAGAATCTAGGAACTTCGGGAACGGTGGACTCAATCCTTATAACAGTTTAGAGAAACTGTTAGATAATGTTCAGTTATAAGATTTGTATACTTATTTGTTAGTCTCAATTAAAGAGAGGATTTCAATAAAAACAGCAAAGTTTAAATAATAAAAAAAAAAAACTGATCCGTGGCTGTCCAGCTGATTTCGTTACAATATATATCGGAGGTGGCTTTCTTTTAGCGCCTTTGGGCGTCATTTTAGTTTGTTTGTTGTTCGTATAATTGGTTTTGATTGGTATTCTTTTCATCGTTGATTCATATAGGGTTTTTCTTTCTGTCGATGACGCATTGGGAGCGAGTGTTGCTAACGAAGTGCTCGAACGAGCGGCCGATACCGTTGCATTTAATTTTGTAGTTTCTATTGTAGTAGTTAAAGAGACTTTTAGGCTAGTTAATGTAGGTCAGAGTCTGTCCCACGCCATTACATGCTTACTTTATGCTTGTACAATGCTTGCTCAATGCTCTAGGCGCTCTGAGACGGTTGCGCTGGAGAGAAAGAACAATCTAGCTCACTTGTTAAGTGCAAGTGTTCGTTTTTCGGGTTTGGGGTAATTGACCGCTCCAGAAATACTGCATCAGCAGCATTTTTGGTTAGCTCGGTTGGGTGACGCTTCTTGACGCGTAGGAACACCCTACGCTCCTCCTTGCTGATCTCGAATATCATATGCTGGTCTTTGCTCTCTGTCTTAGCGACATGCAGGACTTCTCCATATTAGGAGATTAATTGCCTGCCCCTGACCCTACGCATGAATCTTTCCCATGGGGTTGTCATCCTCGCCACTTCAAGGTGTGGTCATCTTTACACCTCAAGGATCTGAGCAGCCAGCCCCATCAAATGAGCTATGCGGACACTAGAGCGTCCAGGAGGCTCGACCCTCTGGCATTGTTTTGCAGACATCTTACCCTCCGGGTCACTCCGGCCAGCAGTTCATCCACTTTATTTGCATAGCTGCTTGTTAATACTTGCAGCCATAGCTTCTCGGCGAAGTGGCGTCTACTCTCTTCGATCGTTTTTTCAACCCAGGCCAGCTTACTCCTCTCCTCGGGGTGAGGTCGATTCTGTCTTTGACTCAATCTTGGATCTTTAGATCCGGACCTTATATTTGTCTTTGATACACCGTCAGTATCGACGGCAGTGCCAGTGCAGTGGTAACATCCACTGCACCCACTGATATTTAAGCTAACATCCCAGCCCCAAAATGTAGTCCCGAAACTGTTTTAAGTTTTATTACAACATTTGCTATACCATAGTAGACGTATACTCCGCAGCATTACAAAAAATTTAACTTTTTGAACACCTTCATACAAAACTTATTTAGAATATTAAAAAGTGCTATCCAGGACACTACGCTTTTATTTTATTTTTTTTATTTCCTCCCCCCTCCCCCACAAATCGAAAAAAAATATATGAAATAAATCACAAAATTTCCTAATCATGTTTTCGACCGATTGTGAAAATTTCAGAACGATCGGATAAATAACTTAGGAATTATTTACATTTCGATTTTCAATATAGACAATGATCTGCCGACCAAAGGCGCTAAGCCTTATAAGCCTGATAAGCCGTTCATCTTGGCTTCGATGTGCCTACCCCATGTGAGTGTTCTGTCGAGGTGTACTCCAAGATACGTCACTTTGTTTGGTTGCGGGAGTGCGGAATTGTTTAGTATGAGCGGTGGGAATTTTGCCTGTTCAGGGTAAAAGTAATATGCTTGCTTTTTTGTTCGTTTACTTTTATTCGCCAGTCAGAGAGCCATTTCTCCGCTTTTACCTTAAGAAGAGCCAATTGCGCTGATGCATGCATAGGGCACTTCGATCGTCCGCAAAGGTGGATGTTGTTAGTCGTCTACTTGTTGGAATATCTGTTGTGTAAAGGATATATAGAGTTGGTCCAACTGCAGCTCTGATCACATAGTCGTTAGACATAACAGAATTGCATCTCACTGCGAAATTCCCGTCGTATAGATATACTCTTATAATTTGTGTGTATTATTAGGAAGCGTTGCTCTGATCTTATGCTTAGTCCTTCCTAGCCAGACTCTATCTATGATGATTGGTATTACATCTAAAAAATGCATGGTGCCAAATATTCTCGGATTTTTGCGGAATGCGCTTCTATTAGATGTTATGCGATGACCTGCTCGATAGTGCCGTGTTTTTCACGAAACTCAAATTGATGTGATGAATTTATCCGAGTCAGCAAGCATTTTTCAAAGAGTTTTGATAGGCATGACAGGAGGCTTATGGGTCTGAATGACGATGGATTTGTGTGATCTTTGTCTGGATTCGGTATCATTATTATTATTGACTTTTTCCATCTCTCTCCAAGCTTGGTAATGGCATTGAAGAGTTTAAAAAAACTGTACTGCAAAAAACTGTTGCTTGCATTTTTCTTGACTTAGTCAATTTCGTTGCTTGAAAAAAAAGCACACTTGGATTATGTTGGAATCAGCGTCAAGATGTCTGCCCTGTTTGCGTTTAAACCCAAACGTTCAGCGTTATCACGAACAGAACAATGTTGGCATTATCATTATTCGATCTGTTAGGACTGATAACAGCCAAGATAATATAAAAGGAGTTATGGCTACTTAAACACCAATGGGACGAAACAATACTGCAAGTGCTTTGTTAAGCATGGGCATCATTTGCAACATCACTCCCCCTTCTCGAATTAAAACAAATACAATTGCATGGATTTTGTGATGCGTCAATCCGCGCTTATGTTTGCTGAAAATAGCATCGTTATATCTCATCTAATTACGTCAAAATCGAGAGTAGCATCAACAAACAAGCTCTTATGTAGGCGCTACTTTACGTCAAAATTAAGGTGATATAAGTTAACGTATCCGGCCAAGTACACTGCCCGCCTAACTGCAGGGTCAGCGTTCCCACGCTCACCATGCACATGCCGTTGCGCAACTTCTCTGCAGCTGCAACGATATTGCACGCGCAGCCTGATCCGTTGGCCGTGTCAATGATTTGGGGACTGGGGCAAAACATTAATATTAAATATTTTTAGAAATTAGTTGCTTTAATTAAAGCTAAATTAAAAGATTTCTCACTTATAAATAACTAATATAAGTATGCGGCACAGGACACAAGTAGTCCTACATTGCCTTTTTTGGTCATGCAAGTTTAATAAATAAAGCACCTCAGCTGCGAACAGCTGATCTACCTTCTTTGTCCTTGCTTCGCGCTGAAGAGGTTCTCGCGCTCTCTTTCTTACGCATGCCTTCTGCACTGCGCTAATAAGTTCGCTCTCTCTCTCGTTTCTAATCTTTATCACATTGGACATATTAGTTTTACTGCTCTCTCAAGCCGGTTTCAACGTCGCTTAACTTGATCGTTTATAATTTACAAATAATTTATCGTAGTAATTAATCGTTTAACTTGCTAATAACAATGGCCGTGCCTAAAATTATTACATACATTGTTAATTTGTAATTGTTAATTAAATTGTTAATTTAATATCTAACATTATTTATGAACTTAAACTACAAAACATAAATTGCCTGCGTAAACAGCAACATAATAATTATACATATAAATTAAGAATGAGGTCATATTATGCTTTTCAAATAGCATTGGGTCATCTGCCGCAGTTTATATATGTATTTTCAAGAATACGATTTAATCTAATATAACCTATTGGTTCAAATGACTCCCCAGCTCTAGAAACTTCTTCTTATATCGCAGGTGACAATGCTACGACGGAGTTATTTATTACTAACTAAGCTCTAATAACACGAGTACAATTTAAACTCATAGCGGCCAATAAGAATGATTAATTTGCGCTTCTAGCGCTGCTGACTATGTAAAAAAACCTAGTGCTTTGTTTATTATCTTATTTAAGTACAATAACCATTGCCTTATATCACTAAGCATTGCTTAGTGGTTATATATTCAGGCGTTTAATCGCGATCGCAACACAAAGTTCTCAAAAAGTCGTTAACGTAACAGACTACCTTTGTTGAAAATCGTGTTTCGGACATACAGGAAATATACAAGCAACTCTCATTGGAGACACGTTCCAACAAAACAAAATCCTGCGGACTTGGTTAGGTTAGGTTGTGATTTCTGTTTAGTCTGTCGAAATATGGCGGTATGCGGTATGTGGTTGATGGGATGTATAGAGAGGTGGGGTTAGCTGCCTATGTTTGGTCCGGTCCGATCACGTGGTTGCTTCATGTGGGCTGGTGTCCCCTTGGAATCATCCGGTGGAGTCCAGAAACCTTGACAGATTTTCAAAACCTTACCTCTGCAATGTTGCTTAGCCCCTCACCGAAGGCTTCTCCGAGGAATCGGAGTCGCCTTCTGTGAAGTGCCGGGCATTCGCAGAGAAGATGTTGGAGACTTTCTTCTTCTTCGATATTCATGCAGCTGCGACAGAAGTCGTGATATGGACCGCCATACCTTTGTGCCATGTGGCCAATACGGCAATGGCCCCTTAAGACTCCCGTCAGCATCCTAATCCGTCTCTTGCTCGAGTATTCTCTTTGGGTTATATATTGGCCAAAGAGTCTTTGAGATCTCGGAGCCCAGTACTGATGACCATTGTCTCCTTGCCATGCTTCTTTCAGACCTTGTGAGTTCTGAAAGTGCATACTGTATGGGCTTTTTAATGTCTGTCACAGCTGCGCTTGTCGGCAGCGCTGATTCGGACCTAGCACACCTATAATCACAGTTAACTAAAGTTGCTAACTAAAGAACTACGACAGAGTGCTACATATATAATTTCAAATTAACATTAAACTAGATTTCTTTTTAGACGATAAGGTGAAAGATGAAATTTCGGTGGTCTGCAATACAAATGACAAGAATCCAAGAAAACAATTTAAAAAATGTTCTTTACAATAGGTTATGCGATTACTATAAATATATAAGTATATGTATATATTTATACAATAAATATCCAATATATATATACTAACATATATATATAACATTATATTTTATTTTTATATTATATACACATATAAAATATAATATATAGTATATTATATAGTTATATATATGTATAAGTATATATAGAGAAATAAATGCACACGTATGATTATTATACATATATATATATATATGATATATATATAGCTATATGATATATATTATATATATTATAGAATATATATATATTAAGCATAGATATATAATATATATATATATTATATTTGCATTTAAATTTATTTTTAAATATGTGTTTAGATTCACTTATAAATTAAAGCGAATGTTGCAAAGGAAATGTGCTCGTCAATAAAAACTTTAGTTAGTTTGAACTAAGCGAATCTTAAGGTGGTTTAAATATCGCTATCATATATATAGTTTTCTTATAAGATCCGCTAATAAAGGATATAAGTAAATATATTTTATTCCTACTTAGAATCTACTTTCGTTTATTTCATTGTATGAATTATTAAATCGTGTACAGAGTGCATAATGGCTTATTCTTGGGATAATCGAGTTGATTTCGTTGTGCGATATATGTATGGTGAGTTTGTGAAAAAAATTTCAAAATAATATTAACAAAATAATTAAAATATAAAAAAATTTTAACTTATCGTATACAGAAATATGACCATTTGTCTCGAAATCTTTAGATTATTGTACCCGTAATTATCGTGCAATTGTTGTACTATGTACAACTAATTATAGATGCCTTACCAAAAAATAGATATGAGCTAAACACCTAAAAATAGAAATAGGGTTCCGACACCCAGTTGAATCTTAAATTCATAAATACTATAATGTCAAGATAATTCGCATGCAAGAACTAAATTAAAAAATATGGATTTTGCCCCTTAAAAGTTTTGATCTCTTTCCAAGTTCCTAACAAAATGTGATCCAGTGAATCAACCAAAAATTAGGTTATTAACAGTACTAAACAATCTATAAAAATAGCAACTTATACTTTTAATCTTATGATATTAAAGTCAAAATTAATTTTACACAACGTTGGTTCATGATACTGCCATGTATTATTAATTTTATTATGGACACAACAAATGTAAACATTTAATTTTTTTTAGATATCGACAATAACGGATTTTTAGATCAAAATGATTTTCAATGTATGGCAATAAGAGCCTGCGTTGTAGAAGGCAAAGGTGACTGTAGTAGTGGCCGCCTGGATGAATACAAAAAGCTAATGAAAAACTTATGGGATGAAATTTCTGCAATTGCTGATGATGATAAGGTACTCTAATATTATTTTAAAAAGAATCGTTAATTAATTTCACTTTGGTGAAGCTACTAAGCAGAAAACCCTTTTATTCGTGGTGGTATGAAAAGGCTGTAACTGTAACGAATAATTCATCAAAATCCGAAATAAAAAAAGTTAAATTGTCTTTGGAAAGACAAAAAATAACATAAAAATCACTTCCACAATTTCGTACTGACGTAATTCTGTGAATAATTTTCTAAATTCTCAATCGATACTAAAAACTAAAACAAAAACCGAAAAAAAAAATGCGTAACGTGTACCACTGAAAGATTATTATAATTCTATTTAAGGATGGAAAAATTTCAAATCAAGAATTCAAGGATGCTGTAAAAAAGACATGTGTAGGCAAAAAATACGAAGAATTTCCTCAGGTAAATTAAACAAAGTTACATATTGAATAATATTTAGATCGATGTGATTTAAACATTTTTTTGTGTAATTTTTTGTCATTTGCAGGCTATGCGCGCATTCATTGAATCAAACTTTAAGCTCCTCGACATTGATAGTGATGGAATAGTTGGAGTTAAGGAATATCGCTACAATTGCATTACAAGGGTTGCTATTGATGACATTGCACCTATCGACAAGGCTTTTGAAACCTTATTGAATGTAAAAGAAGATCATTATACCAATTTAAAATTAACACTAATACTTTTTTTTTAAGGATGATGACCGAAAGCGAGGTGGACTTTCTCTTGACAGATACAAAGAGCTGTATGGTCAATTTCTGGGCAATACAGCTGATAACCATCCAGCGGTCAACCTATTTGGACCTTTATAACTTGATTTAATAATTGTCTTCGCTGTTGTTCAACTACTATTTTTTTAAGTTTTATATGTAATTACTATGACTATAAATTAACTAGGTATAATGCATTCATATCATTTGTGTAGAATCGTCAGACGAACAGTTCGATAACTTTAAACAATTTACTAATTAGAATAGATATTTGCTCTCAGAAGCTGTTCACAGCAAATTGATTATCTCAGATGAAAGCTCTTACAGAATGTTTCTCTCTCACAATCTTGTAACATTTAATCAAATTGTTATGTTT